>NC_053411.1:11755000-11960000 GCF_016859285.1 Xiphias gladius
TGATACAAAAAGCAAGTGAATAATAATGAACCTACCGAATAAGAGTCAGTGTTTGAATAGCAACACATGAGGAGATCCAAACATTTGTCTTGATCATACAGATGTTGGGGAACTTTGTCAAAATTAGTTTCGAGTGAGTTGTTTTAATTTGCACTAAAAGTGAGGATTGTTTTTATGTTACTTTTTCATCCATCGTGCTTCTTTAGGCAGGCAAGTGTTGTTTTGTTTTAACAGCAGCATTACCAGAGATACTTTCAAATACCTCCGCAGTAAGCAGCAGAGAATATGCTAATATTTGCAATTGTAAGCAGGAGTATAAATACAAAGCTGGAGCAGGACATTTCTAGGCCACACATACCCACACACACCCCCCCACACACACACACACGCACACACACACACACACACACACACAATATGTTAACCAGCAAAGCAAAATACACACAAACACCGCGCTTATCTGTTTCTCTCTGAGGCCTCACACATCGTAATGTCTCTATCTGTGTCACACACACACATATACACACAATCCATCGAGGTATCCAGAGTAATTATCAGGCTGTTAATGATTGCTGTGCATCAGCAGTGCTCCAACCATTCATTACAAGAGCTTCTTCAGGCCCCTACTGGGCCCGCGAGACTGCTTATCACACACCACACCACTTGATGGGCTTAATGCAACCTATTAACCAACAAAAGTCTGGATGTGAAGTTCGTCAAACCCCTCCCATCAGTAATACACTTTGATTTATGTTTTTGTATCAGTACAAAGTCAAGCATTGGATTGAGATGAGATGGAGTGGTAAAATTCCATCTTCTTAAGAGAGGATGTTGCACCGAAAAACTGTAATTACTCTTGTAAGAGCTAGAGTAGATGTGAGAGGCGCGGTCACGTCTTATCCGCGTCTGAAGTCATTTTAGTCTGAAGTGTGAACAGCAGCGGGCTCTGTGCAGCATGTATGGCAAGAGTGTAAAGATGTGATATTACAATGTCGGCCACGCAACCACGTCTTGACAGCGAGTAGCCTTTGGAGTCACCCCCTCCTATCCCTCAATCTATCCCATCCTCTTATACATTCACCCTCTATCCTGACACTGACCCCTGTCACTGCCCTGCACAGAGGTTTTTACCACGAGATAGAGGAGGGTCGATAATGTCTGTCCACATCACAGTGGGATGATGACACCCCGGCCATAATGAGGAGCTTTACCTTGTGCCTGGCCATGTGACTAAGTGTGTGCGTACATGCATGTAAGAGTGGGATGCCATTACAGTGGTGTGTGTCTTTGAAGCTCATTTCAAGAAAGATACGATGTTGGAAAGATGCAAGAATTGTCTCTGGTAATATACGGTTAACATTTGATCCTAAGAGTTTTACATTAAGTCAAAACTCACTGGTATTGAATCATATGAAGCAACTCGATCTTGTACCAATTCAAATCAGCCTCTAATTCTCAGGCTAAATGCTTGATTCTTATACAAACTCAAATATTCTATGGGGTTTTCTACTGGTATCTAGCTATGTGGTAGTTTTGATTTTATTCGTCCAAATTTTAAATTATCTGACAGCTCTGACTTAGACTGATGTCAAAACTTACCTAGGAACTCAAGTTCCTTCTCTTTTTTTCCTGGTTTAAACATTTTCAGATTGCATAATATGATAACTCTTCAATTTGTCTCTTTTCCAGTTAAAATGTATCTGTGCCAGATATTTTTGCTTCCGCCCCCATACAATAAAGGTGAACGAAATTGTGTTTTGGATGCTTACATTATTGAAAAACGACATTTAAAAGAAATCAACAGCAACATCTCCTGAAAAGACATCTTCTTTTACTCTACATATCCTACTAACAAAATCTCCTCAGTAGACAGTAGTTCCAATTTAAACTGTTCACAGCAGGGTCTTTCTTTTAAAGTGTTGAATTATTTTAGCTTACACACTATACTGTACCTACCCACTTGCTTCAGTACTTCTTCCATGATGAATTTCTAGTGGTATCCATGTCTGTGGAAAAAAAAGCACTAAATTTACCAACCAGTAACCAGTTTATTTTCTGATAAGATTTTTCTAGTCTATGGTGGTTATGAAACTTGGTAAGTAATAAATCGAACCAAAATAATTCATAGGTTTAGTCACAAATTCTATTAAAGTATAGTCAGTATGGATCTCTTCTGCAGTCAGGGAAGGTAATGCCATGTCTGGTGACAATCAGATAATTGAGCTTTTTGAAAGGAAATTGTTTTACTGTTGCATTTGTACTTTCTTATTATCTGCTTGTCAGTCATCTATAAATCACTTTGAATTGCATTAACCTTTATGAAAGGTATTATATAAATAAAGTTTGACTGATTTCTTTTGCAGGTTCTATTTAAATTGCTTCCTCGATCACTGTGATGTATTTCCTTTTCAAACAGGATGTTGGGGGTGGGCCATGCAGAAAGGCTTTTACTTGATATGAGCAGCACATGGGCAGGGCATTGCTCAAGGGGTTTGTGATGTTTTGATTGGCTGGAAGAGCAGTGTCACCAAAGAGGCTTTCAGGAAACAAACTTTTCACTCACATTGAATGTTTCTCACATGCTTAACAGTTCATTTAAATTCATGCTGTTCACTCATTCCAAAAAGATGTTGACAGTGAAGGAAACACTTTACCTCTCCAGTGGCTGAGCACATGACAATTTGATACTGAACTATCTAGCTGCCTTGCTATCCTTAAAATAAAAACAAAAAGTCTTCTGCATGGGATTTTAAAGGGAGAAGTTTTGCAAACCGGAAAACCCACACTATCTTTAATAAATCCACAGCAAGGAGGGAAGGCTGAGGACTGGCCAAACATCTCAGAGAGACTGGTAAATTACAGAAAGAAGAACTTTTCTGGGCTTTTCTTCAAGCCATACTTACTGCTTTCAATCAGCAACAGCATGTGAAGCTTGACATCGTGACCAGTGGAGTTTTTTTTGGACTTTAATTCGATAAAAATACACAGTTGGAAATGTCAAAGAGGACTTTTCAGCTCTGGCCCGCAAGTCTGGCGAAAAAGAGAGCCAAGCAGGAGGACTCCTACAAGGCAAGGTGCATGGGCTTCATGTGAAGTAGAGCTACAAAAAGTAAGTTTAATTCTTTATTGTTAGTATTTAATTTTGTTTTACGCTGTTATGTTGTTTGAGTTTTCTCAGCCCCTGTGTCATGACTGGGCCTGTGCTTACCAGGTGAGGCTTAGGTCTCTAAAATGAGCCTAAAACCCCTTGCTTTTTGTTTGCATTTTGTATGTGTCATGTTGGCTGCCATGCCATGTCTGAGCCCTAATTGTGTCTGCTGCCGTGCCTTTGCTTGTTGTGATGTCTTGAACTTGTGTTGGTGCACTTGTATTTAAATGGCTGCCAAGCCGAACTGCTGTCTATGTGTAACTAGTTAGTTGGTGAATTTGGTCTGTCTGTTTGAATCAAGCTTGGGGCATTGGAATTTATCAGGTAGACCTACAAACAACAGGTGTTCCTTTTCATTTTATTTAAGTTTGTGTTATGTTATTTGTAGGCTGCTGTGCTCTGAGTAGATTTGTGCTTGTTGTGACCTCCTAAAATTGTGTTGACGTGCACTGTATTTAAGTGGCTGTCTTGCCAAACTTCTTCTATCCATCCACTGGCTTTTTTTATTCAGGTAGATCTACAAATGGTGACAGAGAGTGTCAATCTTACTTTTTTTCAGTTTGTGTAATCCTGTGTTGTTACTTGGCTGCCGGGCCTTGGTCTATGCTTGTTGTGACCTCTTCCGATGCTTTCAGACTGAACATGATGCAAACTTTTACTTTACTTTATTTTTGATAATTTGAATGATAGTTTTTCTTTTATTTCTTTTTTTTTTTTTGCCATCTGTTAATTTGCGACAAACAGCCAATGCAACGCCACTGCACAGACTAGGCCCTAATTTTAGCTAACTAACCTGACAAACTGACTGTGTGTGTGTGTGTGTGAGTGTTTGTGTGACAGCCCTGACTCAGACCGATATCAACAGGAACTCAAGTTCATTATCTTATTTTCCTAATGAAAACACTTCAATTTGTCTATTCTAGCAATGTCTCTGCCGTGATTCGCACCACAGAGGGCTAAAACTATTCTTTTCAGTACTTGCGTCTTTCAGTTAATTTTGTACACAATTGTTCCATCTCTAAAATTAGCTTCAGGTTCAGACTGAACACACCTTTGGTGCAGCTGTATATAAGGTGCCACCAAGCCAGACTGCTCCAGTGTGTTCACATAAACTCTTTCTATCTTTTCTGCCTGGCCAGGTAGCCACCTTTCTGTCCAGCTAGCTTTCTTCTGCATCTGTATGAATATAGATTTGTGCATTGGTTTCTTTTTCAGGTAGACCTACAAACGGTAAGTGTCATTTTAAGTGTTATTTATGTTTGTGATGCTGTGTTGTTTATCAGCTGCTGTGTTGTTTGTCGGCTGCTGTGCAGCCCCCCCCCAATGCCATCACTGGGCCATTGTTGTTACCTCTTAAACTTGTGTCACTGCAGGTGTATTTAACTGGCTGCTAAACAAGTTGTGGTGACGTTGTGTGATGTTGTAAAGGTCTTTGCCACATTGCTGCTTTGAGTCCAAAGTGTTTTTCTCTGCCTGAGTGTGGTTGGATACATATGAATGGAATCGAGTCTATAGGATAGGCCTTACAGTAAGTCTAGAAAATGTTGGCTTTATTCTAACAAAACAAAATGAAACACATTATGTTTGTGTTATGTTGGCTGCCTTTCTATCACTGAGACTAAATGATTGTGGGATATTTTCTGTTATAAAAGCAATTGCATCTGATTTAGTTATGTTAGACTTGCAAGATTTCCAAGCTATTCTGTCTGTTTCAGTTAAAATGGGTTTCAGACAGTGGCACTGTCCTACTTTATTCATTCCATAGATTATAATCTTTGTGATTATTTTTGGCAATGCGTTGGACCGTATGCTTATTTGTCATAGTGTGGTTTGCCTTAATTTAGCCAAGGGAGGATAAAGTGCATATTGTGCACACTCACACGTGTGTTTGGTGTAGTATGTTTACCGTGAAGTGCGTTATGTGTCCGTCACCATCCTCCTGTCGTCAGAGTTTGGAATAACATTAGTTACATTGGTTGTTTAAAATTTGTTTTTATTATCAGGGGCTTCATTTGAGTAAAATCTGGCTTTCAAAGCAGCCAGTGCCTCCCCAGGAATTTCCCTCTCCACACATCACCCAGTTTGTGGTCTGTCCTATATTTTCTGCTAAGTCAAAAAAACACTCATTTCAAGTAACTTCTCAACAAATTGCGGGAGTATTGTGTGAGGGGACATCAAAGCTGTCGGTTACACCTACCAAATACAACTTTGGTTAGAAAAGTGACCTCTTAGGCATCTTAAAACACCGTCAAAGCTTTAGAATGAAACACATTCTTTACCACATCCATGCTATTGAAAATAAAGCTTGACACTCAACCTCATCATATTTCACCTTTCAGACCCATTTGTGCACTCTAGTCGTAGAGACCAGAAAGAAACAACGGAGGTGAGGCGCAGAGCTTAGCTGCCAGCCTTTGAGCGATTGATGTTTGAACAATGACTGACCTTGTCCAACATCAGACACACAATACAGACAGGAGTAAAAGAGCGAGGAGGTAAATTTTTAAACCGGGACCAAGCGTGATTTATGTTTCGGCTATACGTTAGCCTCATCTTTTGAGCCGGATCATTTTTGTCGTGTTCAACCCCGTTGCCATGTGCTGAATCTTTTGCTAGGCCTCGAGAGACGCTTGTTTGCCACATGAAGCTGATTTCTGAGATTTCTTTCATCTACTGACATGTCTCTTCACCAGAACCGGTCAATCAATACACAGCTTGCAGCCGTCCCTCGGTATTCTAGTATTGTATAATGCTTTCTGTGGCTCTTGGATGTCAAGTAGTCATTAGTACAGATTGTTCAGTAATGTGTTTTAGTCCCTATCACATATTAAACTTGAAATATTCATTATTTTGCAATAAGTGATTATGATTTAATGTTAAGTAGCAACTAATTGATACTGCAGTTGATTTTCTACATCATTCAACATTAAATTTTATATATTTTTTTAAGGAATCATTGACAGTTTCAACCAATTATAATTAGAAAAACACAGAAAATAATTACCCAGAAATAAAACCAGAGAAAACTATATAAATCTATATTCCAAAAATAATTTAAAGTGTAAAGACATTTCTTTTCTTTTTTGCTGACCTTGTTTAGCATTTCATAATTTTCTGCTATTCACATGACAAAAATACGTACATTTGCAAAAAGCATTGGGCTTGTGCTAATGGACTTATTTACATCCAGTGATAATGAGCATGTTAGAGGACTAGGCGTGGTGCTGACACTATGCCCGTGGGAACTGCTCAGGCTGATGCTAAATACACAAAGTCCACCCCCCCCCAAAATACTTAAATAACATTCTTACCTATCAGTGCTGCTGCCATGAGACCATCTAGCCATGACAACCCGTGTTTTTTCAGTAGTAATTCAGCCTAAGGTACTCAAAGAAAACTAAACGATTTTAAAGCTGGCGACACATGGGGTTCCTGGGCGGGAGATGTGTTGGCAATAATGCGACACACGAGGTGTCAATCTCACAATTATTAGATCAGTTCCTGGTACAATCATGTCATGAACCCAGGAGGAAGTTTTGTAGCCTCAGCTTCTTCAGCAGTGGAAGGCAACACACTCAGTACAACATAGCCCCCCCCCCCATGTCCCAGCAAGCTAATACATTTTTATTACTTGTGTCAGACCCTTTTAAGGTACCACACTATGCAAATGATGAATTCTTCCCCGGGTATATTTTCTTGCTGACAGTTTGGAGAAAAGCTGAGTGTCACAATATTGATTTTTTTTTTTTTTTTTTTTTTTTCCCCCCCGCCTCTGGCCTTGGTTGGAACTGTTTTTCTTCCACATGTACTGTATCTAAAAGCATAAGACTTTGGGAATATTTTGTAAGTACTTGCAGCCAGCTCCACCACCAGACAGCATAAAGTAAAATACTATACTAGGATGTAACTGATGAAGGCATAGAACTGAAATGAATGCTGAACACCAGATTTAACAATTTTAATCAGGTTGCACCAAATCTCATCTTGTTGCTATGTGCTGTGAAGATGTGTAGCTGGGGGGGGGGGGGTGAATACTTTCTTAATGGTGGTGAGTCTCAAAGAAATGGCCAGAGTGGTCTCCTATTACTTATGTTTCTCTCCACTCTCAGCCTCACCTAATGGGATATGCCTCAAACTGAACAATAGTTCCATTAAACGCCAAGTCAGAAACAAGAAGTTGAACACCAAGCCTTTCAGACTGGCAAGCCAAGCTGAGAGATGGAATTTCAGCAGCTTGAGATTAAAAACCCACAGCAGCAGATGGAAGTGGAGAAGAATGAGAACAGAGAGAGAGAGAGAGTGGAAAAAAAAAATAGTAGATGGAGGGAAAAACGAGGAAGCACAGGAGCAAGACAGAGGTGGCAGGCAGTCAAAGTGGCAGTTACACTGTAAATAAGATCTCCCCACAGGGTGCTTAACTCTGGACTGCCTTTGTCTGGCCTTTAATAGCTTACAGGGCTGAGAGAGACAGATTAGAGCAAAACTGCAGGGACACAGAAATATAGGCTTTGTCTACAGCTGGGATTTATCTCCCACCCTGAGTCTGAACTTTGTTTTCCTGGAGGCCTCCACTGCGTTGACTTGTAAAACCTGAGTTGCGTCTCAGTTCCTGTTGCCCACGGAGTTTGAATCATTATCACCTCAAAGAGATTATCTCTTCTGGTTGAATGCTCTTTCTGCCTCTCTCTCAGGTTGCCTGTATTTCACAAACAACTCTGCTTGACAGCGTCATCCGTATAACTTGCCGCAATCAACTTATGCAGAATTGATGGACGTGGGTAGTTTGTGAACTTTGGTAACTTTATTGGGATGTGTTTTCCTTCTTGAAGCAGAGTAGCATAGAATGAACCGGGCTCATTAATCAAAGTGCAGCCTAAAGGGAAAACACACTGGGCTACATTAATTTTCACAGCAGAGTGGCTGAGGGAAATGATTTATATATTACCATGAGGAAACAGGTTAAGAAGCTCTGATTACTGTCATATAACAGATCAATGAGAAGTTATGCATTATTTACCTATTTTGTCATCGTAAAATGAGCTTGTACAAAGAGCTGTGCAAAATATTCTGGATACCATTATTCTCCATTCTCCCTCTGTAGACTGAGAAAATAAATAATGTTTTTTCCAGAATTTACACGACCAACTTGTATGAGGCTGAAGGGGGGTAATTTACATAATACACCTCGCATTTAAAATCAGGTGTCGTTAATAATGAGCACTAGTGTTTAAAGAAGCTCTTCATTAGTGTGAATGAGCATGTGATTGCCCGGGCTTTGATGTGACTTCACACGGCAAAAACAGGATTGGGGTGGCTAATGAAGTTCTGAAAACGAACCGCCAAGTTCAGTGAATGTTAGGGCTTCCTTTGACGTTAAAAGTTGACGTGAGACCCAAAGTCCCTTTGATGTGCCGCGCCCAAGTTTGAGGGAGTGTTTGATACGTAGGTTGAGCACACCGGAACACGAGGTTTACAAAACTGTGTGTCGTCTACAAGCAAATAGAGCCCACACACTCTAAATGGCCCCTAACTTGAAGGCTGATCGAAACCTTAATTGTACATTAAAATGTGCAGTGTATACACTGATGAGTGAGCCAGTCAATCCACAGGAGGCTTGAGTAATAGCGCCTAATGTCAGTGTACCTGTTTTAGATTTCATAAACGTCATCCGTCACTCTCTGATGGGCCCCTGTTTTGTCTGTTTAGAATATGTCCCTCTTTCAATTGTACAGAAAAACACGATGAGCACGCGTTTCTCCAAGTGGTCTTAGCAGCAACAACACGGGCACCTGCGAGTTTTGATGGCGGTATGCTAATTAGCCACTGCATGAGCGGATGCTCCTTCCGAAAGAGAGGAGAGCCTAATTAATTTTCAGATTCGAGCTTTGATGTGTCTAATTGCTCTAAGCTTCCCAACTTCATTAGTCAGCAAGCTCCCTCGGTGGACGGTGAAACCGGATCCCTGTGGTTACCGAGGAGAGATTTACCTGTGTATTTTTAGGCCCTGTTATTATTAGATGCACTGTTGCTGCTGCTGCTGCATCTCAGCCCAGACTGAAACTAATAAGAACTTAGACTTATGACATAAAATTATCTTTCCCTGCCTCGTGCGTTATGAAGTACGTTCAAGGATCCTGTCAGTTTAGTTCACCACTACATACTGGGTTTGTTTGTCAAATTGTCCTGTAAGGTGCAGTGGGAGTTTGAAGGATAGCGATTAGGTCTCCAGGTGAACGTGTACAGGTTGGGGTGACCTTACATCCCGTTATCCATGTGCGCTGTGCAGTATCTCCCAGTTTTGAATGAAAGAGAATGAGAATGAAAATTCAATGAAAATTCAATGAACTCACATTCTGTGTTTGCTTTACACAACACATGTTTACATCTCATAATTAGTGATATTATATTAACTCATCATTTATCACTAATTTTGGGTAAATTGATACGTTTCTTAGTTTAAAGTCTTGTAAACTGAAACAAGTTGACTGAATTTTCGACTGATTCATTTAACTCATCAAATTAAGTTGATTTAAAAAAAATATCTTATTAGAATATACTTCCAAGCATGCATTGCACCATGTCTTCTGTTATTTCTAATTACAAGAAATTAACATGACTATGACTTGTGCGTCTTTTTATACATGGTTCTCAGATGTGTATTTAATACAACGCAAACCATGACGAATCAATCGCTTCAACCACACCCTGAACTATTTTCACATCAGTCACTCAAGCTATCGTGTCAGTGTAGGGATGTGGCTGCTATCAATACAGCAAAAGCAGCCACCCAGTTTACATGGTATAATTCCTGAGGTGCCAGGTATGGTAGTTCTTTAGTAGTGGCAAATGAAATAAAATTTTAACAATCAAGTCAAATTTTCCACCACCTGAAATCATAACAATCCAGTATACATTTAATTTCAGGGTAAAATCATTAACACTGTCACTACTTGCACGTATATAATTTTAATCAGCTGTTTGGTTAGTCCAAAGTGGAGTTTTAATCACTTGGAACATTTCCAGCTTCCAAAACACACACACACACACACACACACACACACACACACACACACACACACACACATTCGTATTAAAAATCTGTGTACAATCACAGCAACGACACGGGAACAAAAGCTGAGGAAAAAGTTACTCGCCCAGGCATCTGCAAATATATCCAATGCCCATGAAGACATAATTTAGGCTAGTAGGGGGGAAAAGTAAGGATTCTGTGAAGGAACAACAGAACAAACTGCCTTGACTGGCACCTGGAGAGGACTGGGTTATTGGCCAACACGGTTGTTTCTAAGAATGTGCCTGTTACACTATATCTAACGAGTTGATCACCCAGTGGCAGCAATCTGAACCTAGTTGACATTCAGAGGATGTACACACCAACAGGCACGCTGGAATATGTGCTCTTCACTGCTGCCAGATGGAGCGATCCAATTGTCACCTCATTACTTTAGACACTATTGACTGAAGGAGGAAAAAAAAAAGTTTTTGTTCGGGTGTCTTTCCACTATATGTTTTTAAAAGAAAAAAACGAACCGAGATGAATCATTGGGTGGACATTTCACTGAAATGCTCTGATTAGCTTTAAGTAAATGTCACTCACTGTCATTCCACATCCTAATAATGGCTCTCTCTCCCTCTGCCACCGTACTTTGGGATGCAATGATGATCCACAATGCTGCATTGCTTACTTAAGAAATGTTGGTGTTATGGTATTAAGATATATAGATATAGATATAGATATATAGGTATAGATATATAGATAGAGTTAGAGATAGAGATATAGAGATATATAGAGAGATGGGATGCAATGATGATCCACAATGCTGCATTGCTTACTTAAGAAATGTTGGTGTTATGGTATTAAGATATATAGATATATAGATATATAGATATATAACAACATAAACTGACAAAAATTATAACAAAAAAGAATTGGTCAACCGTATAAAACCTAATTGAAGTGGCCCTTGTTTGCTGGGCCAAATGAGAACAATGGTAACGGTGATTTACTGCAGGTATACCCTTAACAACATGAAGTAGTAAGTTGAAGAGTGCTTGCTTGTGAGTTTTTGAAAGGGGCTTACCTGGCAGAGTGGCCTCATTAGTTAGTTTCTTCGTGCTGTGTGCCAGGGCCCGGAGTCCTGGGCCGAAGCTCGGGGACTTGCTGACTAGTAAAAACACCTTTCTCTCTGCTTTAATTTTTCCCTTCCCTGAGCCCGTTTAGCACCTTTTTGAAAACTCCAAGAGAGCGATTGACCTCATCAGTTTGCCTGTTTGACTGCACAGGGTCATTTTCTGCAAAGGGGATAAATAACTGGCTTCTGGCTTCCTGTCTTCAAAGTAGTATTATCATCATTTTATAAATAAATGTGTTTCACAATGATACAGTACAAGGGACTATTGTTGTTTTTGTAGATATTCAGCAAATAGTCTTGCCTCTGCAGAACGCATTCTGCCTATTTACATGGGATAATAAAGAGCCATATTCCCACTGTGCTGACCAAGAGGCAACATTGGGCGACTAGAACACATTCTCATTCTCTCTCTCTCTCTCTCTCACACACACACACACACACACACACACACACACACACACACACACACACACACACACACACACACACACACACACACACACACACACAAATAACCTACAAAATTTGACTAAAGTTCATATACCACGGAAAACGACACTATGAACACGACTGTACTGTAAAAGCTATTTTCACCCTTGGGACATCTCACACCTCGTTTTGAAAACTAAGATGCCTCCGACGGGCCACCAACAACGCTTTTTTTCAAAATCGTTAAATACTGTGAGTCCCTTTAGAGAAGAGCGATCACTTTTCATTAGGCTCAGGCTTTAGTGCTTTAAAAGCCTTTGGTACTGATGATCCATAATTCAGTCTCATTTTGACCCGTGAGATTCAAGGCTCACATTTTGATTTCTGCTGACCCAACAGGCGAGGGGAAAGTCTTTATCAGCAGCTCGCAGGAGATTATATTTCTTAAACAATGGTAATGCAGCCAGTCAACTTCTCTCCAGGGACACTGATCAGAGGCCTCAAGGTGAAGTCATCATTACTCATATACCCACAGCATAATGTTCTGCTGGATATTACTAATGCCTTTATGTCATGCAACAAACAACAATGTTTATTTCATTACACTGGTGATTTTTTTTTTTTTTTTTTATTAATTAGACTACCATTATTGTACACTGTGTACCATGCTAGGCTAATATACTGTATTGGCCTAACTTATATTATTAACTTGTGGATCTTATTACCACTTTAATTTTGCTAAACGTTCCAATAAAGAGTGTAGAACAGTGCAGTCCTGTAAATGAAAATTCGCTAAACTCCTCCCCCTGGACAACGGTTCCTCAATCATAGCTTAGCAACCGTAACTAGGCGTGGCAGGGCTTTCAAACGTTTGATTTTTCCCTAAATATGCAAGTAACAGTTGTCATATCAGGCGACAAAATATAAGGTCAGCGACTAGAAATGAAAAATCTGCTTTTTTCTCTCTCTGTAACATATCAAAGACCCAGTGTTTCAAAAATTGCTAAGAATTTCGAGTGATGAATCAGAATGTGCTTTGCAAGAACTGAAAGCTTGAGCGTAGCAGCACTAATTAAGGGTCCAGCGCTCAGCAAATGGTCAGCAATGGAAGGCAGAAATATTCCTGCAGTATGAATCCGTATGAGGCTCACATTTCCAAGGCTGGATCAAGGCTACGGTTATCACCTGTCCGATACACTGTGTCTCCGGATCAAGAATAAATGACATCATGCACGGGCTGACTGAAAATTCAAATTTTATAGACAGTCAAATGTATGCATATTCCCGCATTCAGGCTTTTTCACTTCAATGCACAACCTGTTTGTTTTGTTGCTTATTTACATTCCGAAACAGTGGCACTCATTAATTAAAGAGGAGACCAAAGTTCCCTGCCAGAGTTGTGTTGGGGGCCGATCCGCCCCACTAAACCCTCTCCATTTGCCCTTGGCTTTCTAGGTGAAGCCGAATGAGGGAGAATCTCCATATCACGTTTGTTCTTGTCAACCTATGGGCAAACGCTCAACCAGGACTGTCATATATTTGCATTATAATTAGCTGTGCCCAGGCGTGAAACAGTTTATATTTTCCAGTGAATGTAGAATGCACCACAGACACAAGTGTAAAAGTGTGTGTGTGTGGTTTGTGTGTGTATCAGTATACGGATGGATTTTTGTGGTGCTGGATATATATATATTTTTCTTGTGTGTAGCTGCTCAAGTTTGTTTGCTAGTGGTGTGTGCGTGTGCGTGTGCGTGTCTTCCAGAAAGATGTTCCAGACAGCGGCAGCGACATGGTCCCTACTTAACTATGTGGAAGCTGCACAAATTGAGTATGACAAGTTGCAGACAGAAGTTGCTCAGCACAGAGCAGCCATGCAAGAGTAGACGTTACTAAGAAAATAAAGTGTCTTCCAAAAACTTTTTTGAAAAGATTAAAAAAATGTTAAATCTTCAAAAGTTAAGCACACGTGCAATATATACTTTTCAAGAGAGAAAAGAAATTACATCTTCTACTTCCTGAATACTGTTGGATTCAATGAAGCATCTGTAAAATGCGACTGCTTGTTACTTTATTACGTGTAAGACACAGACACTTAAGTCATCAGCTCATACTTAAGCCAATAAATCCACTTAAGACACACCTTTATACGCATCTGTTATTTTAGAAACATCTCTCAATATAATGCAATCTAGTACAACACTAATTGGCATGACATCCAGTCAACACCTCTCTGACACTGTCAAATTTATTGGAGTGCTGTTGTACTGGATTGCATTACTTTGTAAAGGTGTAGCCTATAACAGTCGAGATGCAGTTGTACAGATACACAATTTGTGAAAAATATGTATCATTTCCAATACAGATATTAGAAATTAAGCCTAATAATTTCTGCTGAAAGCAACTTTGAGTTCCCGAGTCATTGCCAGTGTTACTATGACTACGTTGTCACTGGCACTATCGTGAAAAGCCCGGTGATTAGCATTCTGTGGCTTTCACCAGCTGGAAATGTCTACTGCCACGTTGTAGCACCTATCACACTGATTTCACCCCAATATAACCCTATTGAAAAATCTGCAAGTATGTGCCATGCCTTTTTGTTTTGTCACAGCCAAAGGGTACACAACACACAACATACACACACACAACGAATAATATTACACCCTGAGCAAAGAAATACATTAATTAGTAGTTGTAGGAGCACACTTTCTTATTGTGCCTGATGTTCTGATGTGATGTTCAGCTCATTAAGCATTCCAAACAGTGAGCTGGGGTCTTGTGTATACGTGCACCTCGCAGTGTTATCTTATAACTGGCAGACAAATGGAACACTGGCTTGTGTTTCACAAACATTAGGCAAAGGTTGTAATTAACATGCAACATCCACTATTCACTGCAATTGGTTTTTACAATTAGTGCAACACGTAGCTTTCCCTACACTTTTTTTTTTTTTTTTTTTTTTTTTAAATGACACGGCCACTTGTGTCCAGCACGTGTCCATCAGGACTCACTGACTGGAGAATTCAGAGACAGTAACTGGTGTGGTTTAGCATTAGTGGAGTGCAGCAGTGCTGACCGACAATATTATAGTGACCTCTGACCTCAGCTGAGCAGCGTTGTTATGATAAATGGATTGGCTTAACATTTTGTCAAGCAGTCAACCAGATAGATGGAAAAGACAATTTTTAAAAGTCTTACTGTTACAGTAGTTTGTAGCTCCTGTGTAAGTAGACATCTCTGTGGTTTCTTTGTTTCACTCCTACACTTCTGTTCTTAATTTAATATAACAGTATGCAAACGTATTGTTCTTCTTGTCCCCTTTCTTTGCTGTCATATCAGAGCTGTAATGAAGTCTATTGTTGTGTTAAAGCTACTTCATGCAAATGAAACAATGCAAATGCATGTTGGCAAAGTAGTTGTAAGTGTTTCCAGGGATGTAGCGTGCTTAGATGAATGGCTGTTTAGAGTCTCTAGTCACCTCAAACGCCAAACTCGTCATAAAGGTGTCATTACGGTTGTCCTTGAAAAGTACCCGCATAGCTGCATCAGAGACTCAGATCAAGGCTGCTTTAAGGTAAGGCATACAACACATGTACCAGCTGAACAGAAAGGCAGTATGTGGGCCTGGTGATTTGAATTGAATACCTTTTCATACAGGGAGAACCCACGTTCGGGAAACTACAAGAGTGAAGGTTCCTTAAAGCATTAAGGACCAATACCCAGCCAGGCCGTAGATTCATACCAACAAGCAACCACATTGGGTTCAGAGAGTAAAATCCTCTACGAACAACATCTGCTAACCTATATGTGTTTGCATGCCAAGTACACCACTTGTTCTTACTATAGTCACTTCATGTGTCTTGGTGGGATCAGATAGCTTTTGGATATTAAAAAAAACAACAACTTTGTACGTGCTTCTAAGCAGCATCTCTGCCTCTGCCAGGTCTGTCTTTTCCTTACGATAACAGTAGCCAAAGTTGCACTGAAATGAGCAGTTGTTCTCCCTGTCTCATTAAAGTGAAAGGAAAAAGTGGTTTCAACACATGCGATCGTACAGATGATGCTCCGAGCTGTTTTAGTGTTCACCTCATCCCTGATCAGCTCAATCACTGGCTGATCCGTGTGGGTGAGAGAGCATTATGGGTAAGAGAGCGGCCAGAAGGAGAGCTTGTGAAGACAATAAAACTTTTATCTTGCCTGTAGTGGTTAAATGCCATTTATCTGTGTGTTTGCGTTAGTTTGTGGGTAGTTTTTTGGCCAGCTAATTTGCTATTGCTGTAGCTAAACTGCTTAGGTGCACAAGTTACTATTCTTCCGGCATTTCTGGACTAGAGGAGGGTCTTCCCTAATTTGCATGTAGCCCGGGGAAAACTGAGACGGATTGCAATCAGATTTATGATCTGGCCAACAGTGATGCAGTGATGTGCCTAATGTGTGAAGGAACGTGTCTTGATTCTGGATAGGAAACACTTAGAATGACAATTGTAAATAGAGATTGGGGATCATCAGTGAAAGCCACCGAGGAGTCTGTCCCTTTTTTAAAGCAGAGGAAAGATGGTAGCAAACCATGTAACACGTACACAAATCTGAGCATAAAATAAAGGAAAAAAAAAGGCACATTATTAAACCTCATAAAATGAATTAAACTGGATTCAGTTTGACAGTTTCACTCTATAAATTGCTACCTGTTGTAAATCAGACCTTGTTTCTAATTATAACTATTTTGACTCGTCATTATAGGAAACACAGAGGTGCTACTGATAAAGATGGTTCCATTCTTTCAAGTGTCCCAGGAGGAATTTCCAGTGTTTTCCACAAGTTCACCTGCAGGTAGAAAATGAACTGATGAATAAACAAACTCAGCAGTAAAAAAAAAACTGTTCGAGCGTCTAATATTTGCATTTGCCCTTGTGACCTTATCCACTAATGTCCTATAGTGATGAATGAACATGCATTACGCTCTCAGTAAAGTGAAGTACAAATTGAATGAGCTTTCACTGTAGTGTGCCCCAGACTATGTCGTTCACTGGACAATACTTTAAGTGCTTGTGTTTAAGTGTCATTTAGATCAGGTGTCCAAGCTATTTGCAATAGTTTATGTCAAACACTTCTTGCTAGAAGTAAACTTTGGGCAAGAGCAGTGGGCCGTACGCACTGTCTTCAGTCTTAAGGAGCCTAAGCCATTTGTTTATGTTTACACTGTTGTTTTCCCCTATTATTATTATTTTGCCTGATAACGAAATGCAAGTTATCCAGAAGACTTCACTTCAGCAACATGGCTCAAAGCAGATTTTCTTTTTTTTTTTTTTTTTTTTAAGAAAAGTGAGCTTGGTGGAGGGAACGATTAGTGTTAGATGGAAAGAAATAGAGGTGAAAGATAATTCTTAAAAAAAAAAAAAATCTCGTGAGCTGAAATGGAGACTGCTGCACAGAAAATAGATATCTGTGGCGCATCAGCGTCAAACATTACACTGCGGGGTGTGAACCTGCAGCTCATCCAGGCGATTTTCAGTTCCCATTGACACTCAAAAGATAATGAGCTTATAGATGTTTTTAAGATGTATTTTTGCTCATGTCTGGGCAAGGGATTATAGTGTGGAATTAATAATGCTTGTCACTTGCTTTCACAGACAGAGCCTGCTGGAAAAACTCACATGGCAGCCTAAAAAGCTTGAAGATGCCACACTGATTCTAGACGATGTTCTGAAATGTATGCCGTGGTTAACTCTTTTATAAACCTCGGCAGCTTTTGTTAGCTGTACCAAATTATATGCAATCTATGTTCTTAACAGCAAAGGACACAAGTATTATTGATAATCAATAAGAAGAAGTGACATGTAGGTTTACAAAGAGCTAGAATGGAATACTGTCAATTCTCAATAAAACCCAGTATTCGTACAATGGCCAGCGTGAACAAATAAAGGCCGGTTGCTAACAAAGGCCAAGTAAAGGGAAAAACATTTAGTGGAGTGAAATTACCTGTTGCTTACTACAACAGCTCGCATGATAAATTTAGTATAATGTACATTTCCATAGCACTGATTCCATCATTACAACAAAGGAGTCATGTTATACTCGCTCCGCTGCATGAAGTTTCTCTTTTTTAACAGAATATAAAAAGCTTATTTAAGGAGGGAACACTGCATGAGTTTTAATGTGAAAAGTTTTAGTGAGAAGGTGCAAACAGTGTAGGCATATTAGTACGATTTCAGTGGTAATGTAGATGATTGCTAGCTAAATTAGCTGTCGTGAGTCTCGACAGTCTCTTAGACTGTGGCGTGCCGCAGTTTATGGCACTGTTTTGACTCCAGGTGGCTAGCTGCCTCTGGCTATCTCATTGTGGTTTTAATGCTTGCATCTGTGAGCGAGGCGGACTCAGAACCAATACTGCGTTTGGTAATAAGGTGTCAAAGCCACAGCAGTCGACCGAAAAGCGTGGAGATTCTACTTTCTTCAGTCTGTCCCTACCTGCCAGGTATAGTTGCTAAGGCTAGCTAGCTGTCTGCAGATATCAGGCTGATATCCAGTCGAGTTAAAAAACACAAACAGCAGGAGCAGATGGAGCAGTTGCTCGACAGTCAGTTGCTGAAAAAGTGACTATTAAAGCGGAGGACAGTGCTATATTTAGGTGAAGCAATCATAAGCTGCATGGGATAACCTGTATTTTGCATGCATAATGATGACAGCTTCGTAGTTCAGATCTTTTATTATTCTTGCTAACTGTAATGTACATTTAAGTCCTAAAAAAAGTACTAAAAAACAGGTTCTTTTAGAAGGTAGAGAGAGGTAGTTGAAATAGGGTACAGTTAAGTGTTAAAATGTTGTCCTTTACCCTTTGTTTGGTAATTTATAGTAATTGTGGAATATTCCGGTGCGTGAATGCTGTGCAAATGCGTACAGAGTAGGCTTTGGAGAGGCTGTTAGAGACTATTCATTCATCTTTTCACCTTTGTGGAAAATAGAAACGGGAATGAAAAGTAAGGACATGACCTTGACGTCCTAAATGATAAATACAACCCTGGTCATTCCTTTTGACATAAGGGTTGTTTTTTTTTTTTGTTTGTTTGTTTTTTTTTTTTCTTTTCTGAACATAATGAATGATATTATTTTCAGGTAAAGTGAATACAAACGAAAAACACCTAAGTTCGGGATAGGAGAGCACTGATATGCTACATTATTCAGTGGTTAAACTGTAGTTATCCATTCCAGGAGACCATGAGAAATGTGAGATCTCTGTGGTTGTGCACTTGAAGCAACAAGTCCTACTAAGAATCTAAGGCACCGAGAACCATGTTTTTATTTTTAGAGTATCTCTAGCTTTAACACTGAAAATGCTTCCATTTACAAAAAGATTCAGCCTCACCAAAGGGCATCATTCGGCCGCTGGCTGGCTCCATCTCTGGCGTCTCAGCCGCCACTCTGCCCATGAGCGGAGTATGACGATCACGAGCATGTCATGGTCAGCAGGGTCGTGTGGGGTGATTTTTGGCAGGGGATCCATTCGCTCTGGCACAATGACCTGGCCAGGGTTTGCTGTGGGCTTACTTTTCTGATGACGCAAGGAACTTGGAGAGAGGAGTACTGTTGTGAGTGAGAAGGTGTCTGTTAAGCAGGGAATATGAAATTGAGGCTGGTCATGTCATTTTTGGCCGTGATTGTCGGAGGTTGGCGGAAATGGGAGATTTTCAGGGATAACCATAAAACGTAGGAACTTCTTTCCTTCAACTGTCACACATCTATATCTACATGTACTGTAACACTTGGCATCATTCATATTCTGTATATCGTCACACGTGAAATTCACAGCTACTTGCACACAGACAAACTAAGTTTGCTGGAGAGAATACACACACGCACACACACACACACACACACACACACACACACACACACACACACACACACACACACACACACACACACACACACACACACACACACACACAGTCTGAAAACTACATACTTGGAAAAGTCCAAAAAACATGCCCCAAGGACAACGGCTTGTGGATTTCTAATATCTGAGTCTATACATTCACTCCAGGACAATCATTTCCATGGAGTAGGCCATTCCATATCCACTTTCATGTAAGCTAATTGAATTTATTTACTTTACCCCTGTATGGTGCTGAATATTCACGGCATGTCAAAAAAACAAAGTGGCATGTACATGCACATTAATACAAATCAGAATCTTCTCCTCAGAAACAATTCCATAAAATGCAAATGATATAGGTGACCTTGCCCGGTGGGGAAATGAGAGGAAAAAGCTGCACGTATTGTTGTCAACAGAAGTGATAGAAGCAGAAAATATTCCCTCGAGGCAACTGGAACATCTCTATTCCTCCTCCCTTACCCCGCAGGGCTGGCAGAAAAAAAAGAAAAAGTTTCAAAAATGTTAGAGCATGAAAGATTGAGCTTCTGGATATTGACATATTTTAATGCAAAAGTGTTTCTCCCAGTCAAGCAGGTATTATCTGCATAGCGAAGCAGTGTGCTTTTTTTTGGAAAAGCCTGTGTAGTCGGTATGAGCCTGTTGTCCACTGTCTGTGAATAATGGATGAGGGTGTGAAAGGAAAGGTGAGGTGGGAGTGGGTGTACTCATGCATGGTGTGTTCCATGAGACGGGGAACCACAGGGATAACTGCTGCTTTATATGTACTTGCACAGCCACATGCAACACACCTTTTTTTAGGCTTATTTCTCTGCCAAAGAACAATTTTTACAATGTCTGTGAACTCTTACTGATTTTTTTTTTTTTTTTTTCCTAATGTGAAAAAAAAAAAAAAATCACACTCTTAAACTAGATGAATGTGGTGGTTACTTATAGAGAAAAGAGATGCTAAGTTGGGTAATCATTGCCAGAATCACTTAATGTTGTAGCACTGCCAGCAATCTAAACCAGTGTTCAAACATTATTCAAATATCATGGGTCAACAAATTCAGTTTCCACTCAAAGTGTAAGCGGCGGATACTCACAAGTGTGCATGTTCACAGGAAGAGTTAAGACCATTTTTTTTGTTCTAAACATGCAGAGAGGGCACAGATTCAGTATACTTTATAGTATACGGGCATAACCTTTTGACTTTACCACACAAATTTTAGCAGACATGCTACGATGCTCCATAAAGCACTTCTGGTAAACATAGTAGTAGATAATGTTGCTTTAATTAACATAATGGAAAGCCCAAATAACTAAAACTTGTAGATTTCAGAATAATTTCTGCATTTCTAAATTTGTACATCACATGAAAATACTGTAGGTTCTCTGGAAGCTACCCTGACTTGTAGAGATTATGTTTACATTCAATATCCATTAGAAACGAAACACCAGAGGCGATCTGCTCGCTAATGCTTTTATAGCTATGTTTATGCACTCAAAGCACTAGGTTAAGGTTAGAAAATGGTCATGTCTTGGTTAAAAATTTTAAAAAGTCAACACAGATGAGTAGCACATCGCAGGACATCTTTACTTGTTCTATGTTTAACCCTAACCTTGAACTTTTTCCTAACCTTAACCAAAGGTAAACTGCTCAGGGGATTTATGTTGTGCTCTTAGGTTGTGCAGAGCTCTGCCTTGGGAAAATACAGTATTTACTCATAGATCTATTAGTACTAGTAGAAGTGAAGTCAGCTCTAGAGTGGTGAATTGTGTATTAAAGTGAAAAGCAGATTTATTTTCTGACTGTGATGGCTATGTCTCTGCATGAAATTTTGTAAGCCTCATAGTTACAACACAAACACTGTGCTTCCATGGTGCATTTGAATTAACTGCTGTTAGTCCCTGTGAAGAAAATGTCTGAAATAAGGTTAAAATGTTACCCTGAATTGGAGGAAGGGGTCACTTCTCAAAAGGAAACGTTTCAGAAAAGAGACCAAAAAGATGGGAAATTATGGAGAATAAAAGCCTAAAGTTGGGCAATGCAGGAAGATGATTTTAAGGCAGAGAAGGAATACGTAGCTGGAGAAGTAATGTACAGCAAGGTTACAGAATCCAGAAGTCCAAAATCCTACATCAAAACTCACTTAAAATCCCATAGGCCTCCTGACTTTCCATCTCCCTACTATTGCTTTGCTCAATAGTATCGACCAAGACTCCAATTCTAGCCAGAAAATTAAAAACAGATAATGCGTTTCCACTCTGATTCTTCAGAAGGTACAATGTGTCCTCCAGGTAGGTAAGGCACTTGACACTTGATGGAAATATGCAGCATAAAATGCAGCAAACTTGGGTGTCAATTTCACACTCATTCCTCATTTGTCACTCTATAGAATCCACAACTGTCTTCTCCTGCTGCTTGCCACGCTTCACTCCCAGACACGTCTGCACAGGAAAATTACAGGAAATTAAAATTCCCTCTCAACATACAGATGTATGTAGAAGGTGAATAAATAAAGCAGTGATGCTGAGGAGTCAGAACTAAGAGAACAGGGAGGAGAGAGACAAACATGAAAATGAATGGGGAAAAGAATGAAATAAATTCTAACAAAACAAGATAAGCATCATGGAAGAGAGGCATCTTAGAGGAGCTGCGTTATGCTGTAACTTAGCAAGTAGTGCCATGATTTTTTTTGTAATTTGTGTACATGATCATATACGTGTATTTGTGTGTGTGTGTGTGTGTGTGGTGAGATGATGATTTAGTTGATGGGATGGAATGTCTTGGGGTGATCTGTGGTGATCTGATCTGTGATCATAATCAATTGAATTGAATAAAATTGAATGAAAATGTATGTACAAAATGTATTCACTGCTTCATGGCTTTCTTTTCTTTTGTTTTTGATAAAAAAAAATAAATAAAAATGTTGCAATTGCTGCTGTAAAACTCAACTCAAAAAAAAAGCAGCGCCTTTTCTGGGGAAACTGGGTCAAGATGCTGCTGGTGTGTGTGAAAATAGAAGAAGATAGAAATATAGTATGTATTGTTTTTCTTTCTTCAGATTTACACGTAACATACAAACTTACAATAGCATACAAAATCAAAAAAAAAAAAACAAAAAAAAAAAAAAAAAAATTAACATTTTAGCATTTACCATGCTAACTGTACACATGCTAAATATTATATGCTAAATTTTGAGAATAATGTTCATAACATGGCAGGCTAACATACTAAATTCTACTAAACATTAGCATGCTAACATCCAGTCTCTTTCCACATCTGATATTTTTTAACATCCTGTTGCTAATGTGTGTTGAAATGCAAAGTTTACCCCTTTTTTCATTTTGCATGTTGAGCATAAAGTACAGCTGAGGCTGATAAAGTGCACTTTAGACTGATGACAGATAGGGGGAATGTCTGGTAGTCGGTTGATCTGTGGTTATGACGCTTACAAAAAGTTATTCACCGCTTCATGGCTTCATTAACATAACTGAGCCTGATCTAAGCCTTAGAAGTACCTAAATGGCCTTTGTG
The DNA here is from genome assembly GCF_016859285.1 of Xiphias gladius. Taxonomy (NCBI): domain Eukaryota; kingdom Metazoa; phylum Chordata; class Actinopteri; order Istiophoriformes; family Xiphiidae; genus Xiphias; species Xiphias gladius. The sequence continues at coordinate 11,778,136 of NC_053411.1, forward strand.
CGGAAGATTAAACTTGTTTTATCTAATAACGCATTTTTTCCTCGGTTGCCTTTAGATTCCAAGACTCAGGGGAGTGGGTGGTATTGTGTTGAAGACTGTTTTTCCCCATCACTATGTGCTTACCATAACCTGAACCTAACCTTATCCCTAATCCCAACTGCTCGTCTCCACTGATGCTCCATTTAACCCCAACCTTAATTTATCCCTAACCAGTTATCTCTCCTTTCTCTTGAGTCTTTGATTCTAATCTAACTGCCTATCCTTCCATTTTCCTATGGCACCACTGTAAAGCCAAACTTTACATTTTTTGCCACTCTAATAGCAATGATTATTGTCCATCCGGTAATTTTTTTTTTTTTTCTGGTTTGTAATGAGCATCACCAACTCATTGTGGCTACAGACTTGTTGTCGTGTTTTATAAACTGCGGTCTCCATGAAAAAGATTCAATGGGTGGAATAATTTTCGAGTCACCCTCACAACAGGCTTTCTTCCTGAAAATTACAGGTTTTGAGCTCTGCGTCACACAAATGACTGGTATTATGGTGATGGCAGTGACTAAACAGGAATGTGGGTGTAGAAATGGGTGGAGGGCGGAAGATAGGAGAGGAAGATGTGGAAGGGCAGGATCACTTCAGAGACTTGACCTTGTTTTCTGAACACTGTCAGGAGTGTCCATTGAGAAGACATTCACGGGAAAGCAGCCAGTCATTCAGTCCAGTGTTTACCCCTATACTTGCCACCCCCCTTACATACACAGTAAGGAGGAGGATGGGACACTATGGGCCAAGCAAATTTCCACCCTGGCAGCATGATGCTATTGATTTGGGCATCTTGGCTTGGGGAAAGGTTAGCTGTAACAAGGAAGGGCAAGATGAGAGCAGATGTCCTCCTCTGTGTCCTACACCTCTGTGTCCTCCTCAGCCTTTAAATCTTTTGTCCGTGCCACAGCTGGCATACAGAGCTTACAATGAGCTTTTCATTGCTGCCATTCACCTAAACACAAGCCACTGTAATTGTTTCCCACTTTGATTCTCCCTTTGATTGTCCATTGCCCGGCAAACGGCCAAGCAAACCCAACAAACCATGGGCCCTGTTATCACTGCAGATAAATGGGTGTATACTCAGTAAATATTTCAGCGAGATGGAATGAGAACGAGAAAAGGGGGAAGATTTCCCTTTGCCAATTGAAATCAAAAAACCCAACCTCCCTTCAGTGGTCCAGCATTTCCATGTTGAAGTGTACAGATGTCTCACCATCTGTAAAGGGTGATGTAGAATCCAGGACTGCATGTGTTAGGTTAAAGGTAGCTGATATCTGCCTTTTACCTCAGGGAGCTGATGGAGAGAGAAGAAACCCACTAGCTCATTCACCTATTCACAGTTGAAAATCTCCTCTTTGTTGTACTAGACAGTAAAGGATTCCTGTGACTTCCATTTGAGAATATAGTAATAAACTGGTATGGCTACAATATAGAGGTTTGAGAAAACACTGATAAATTGAAAGAAACTGTCAAATCGATTGATAGATGGGTTTGAGTGCTGCAATAAAAGCATCACACAAACAGACAGAGGGCACTGCAGGAGAGAGATGATGAGCTGACTGATGGTTACAGTACTGTGAAGTATACAGTGTGTCCTTGAAACATGCGTCACTGTGAAATGCAATAATTGTCTACTCTGAAACACAAAGTGCATCTCCAGCAGGAATTGACAACAATGATTTATTTGCACACCTCACAGGATCCTTTACTCTACATGGCTCTCATTTCATGTGTCTCTGTCTCATCTGTCATGCATTGAGATGCATAGAAGACCACAGCATTCCAATCTGTTTTTGGCAATCTCTCATGTCATAATGCCACTGTATGAAATGATGAAGATCCATTTTTAATGCACATACAGTTATGAGATGGCAAACAAGACAACAAAACCATGTGAGTAAACTGGGGATCTATTGCGCATCCACTGTGGGATACAAAATTTTGTAGTAGTACATCATGTCTACACCATACAGCATGAGGTTTGCGATGTGATGCACATAGGCAAAAATATTTTTTTCTGTGGCAGTTGATACATCCTGGCCCAAATTTTGAACTCAAATGGACAAAAATTTTGTGACAAACAATAGTCAACTTTAGTGTGCATTAGAGCTGCAGCTAACGGTTTTCAATGAATCGCTTAATGTCTACAATATCAGAAAATAGTGAAGAAATGCCCATTTCAGTTTCTCAGACTGATGTCTTCAAATCACCTGCTTTGTTCAATCAATGATCCAAAACCCAAAAGTGTTCACTTTACAATGATATCAAACTGAGAAAAGCAGCAAATACTTACTGGAAGAACTGAAATTATAGAATATTTGGCACAATTGTTTATTGCTTGAAAATGACTAAAATGTATTATTCAATTATGGAAATAGTGTCTGATTAGTTTTCTGTCAATCAACTAATTGTTGTAGCCTAGTGTGGATAGAATAAGTTTATTGCTAGATGTGCTTGCAAAATGCCTTTCCAGCCTATACTGCACTAGAATTTTTTTTTTTTTGACCACCTTGGGGCAGCAGAAACAAGCTGTAAACACAGCACTAATGTGTTATCACCTTTTAAGTTGATATGGCAAACATGTTTGCAAACAGTTGCCTATTTAAACATCCAGTGCATCTGATGCAACATTCACATTAATTTGCAGTCACGTTCACGGGGTGAATGCAAGTCCAATATTCACTCTCCTTTTAGCTCAGGTATTGGTCTCCACCAACTTCTGAGGGAAATATCTGGCTCTTTAGCTGCTAAATGCTCCACTATGTTTTCCATCTAGTTGCTAATTTTGTCTGTCATTTGGTGTTGGCAGGTTTCTCACAGAAAGGGTTTTAAGAGCTTTTTTTTGCTAAAAACAGTTGGCTGCTGAGGCCGAAAATTCTTCTGATGGGAGCAGTGAAACTGAACCAGACCACAAAAGTTGCGGGATGTAAAATCAAAACAGTGAGCTGAAAGATGCTATAAAGCTCATTCGTGCCTAGAAGAACTGATAATTCCCCATGGGTTCTTTACCTGACACCTTTCATATGCCATTGATCTTGTGATCCGTTATTAATAGAGTAGTACTGATTAAAGCTACTTTACAGAAATACCTCATCAAACTACAGATTTAAAAAATTTGGAGATGAGACTGTTTTACAGGTGTACTGGCTGCTGCTACACACCCAGGACCATGGGGGAGACTTTCATGGGAGCCTATAAGCTAGATTCTCTTTGAATTTAATGGTTTTAAAATAATGAGGTATATTAGGAAGGTGGCATTTAGCATACGGTGGCTTTTCAGTGTCGTGTCTCCAGTCTGTTACCAGGAGTCCCTATATACAGTATAGCCTAACCAAAGCTAATAAGAGAGATTAATATACTAGGAACTCTTTCTCCCTTTCGGGATGCCAATGTTGGTCAGTTGGTCAGTCCACCTATAGGGTTGTTTTTTTCAGGGGAAGACAGTCTCGATCCTTTGACTTTGTCATTAGAGTCACTGTCATTAAATTCCCCAAGGCACTCATTGTAGACATTGCCTCTTGGTCTCATGCTGACATAGTGGCACGTTTACACTCTTGCATGTCACAGTGTTGTCGTCACCTTAAAATTGTTTACAAAATCAAGTCTTATAAAGTACCAATTACTATTTTCTCTAAGTGCTGACTCTGTCTTCTTGTTTCTCTCTCTCTCTCTCTCTCTCTCTCTCTCTCTCTCTCTCTCTCTCTCTCTCAAACTGTGTTTTCTTTTTTTACCAGATTAATTTAAATGGTAAAAAACAGCTTTATATTAAAACACACACTGTAGCTTTTTACTTTTTTTTTTTTTTTTTCAATTTGTGAAAAATATTTTTCTGCCTCCCCAATGACCTCTTAGTGATTAAGTGGAGTCATTTTGGGCTTTGTTTTTTTTCTTAGTTAAACAGTTGGGAAATGTTCCACAGTCTCCTGAGTCATAAATTGCACATCTTAGCTCACCACAGATAAATAAAAAAAATTCAATTACAGCTATTCACCGATGCAGACGGAAGACACTGACAGTTCCAACAAGTTCTCCAACTTAAATGACCATGTGGGTCTATTGTCCCTACCCATAGGAATGCACCAGTAATAGGCGTACTGGACCTTCATCGTCATGGTAACAATAAAAAACACGAGGTTAAGGCTGTGGAGTGATGAAAGATAGTTAGGTTTAGAAAAGATCATTGTTTGGGTTAAAGAAAGTACTTCCCTAAGGTTAGAGGACCTTCGTTGTTATGGTCACATTTGCTGATACCTTCCCAGTAGCCTTTCATATCCATTTACTTTATAAAACTGTGAGCTTACACTTGCCTCAGAGTGTATGCGTGTGTGCGTGTGTTGAAAAAAAGCGCTGTTTGTATAGAAAAAAAGCGCTGTATGTGGGTATATGGGTGAACGTGGCACTAGTGTAAAGTGCTTTGGGTGGTCAATAAGAATAGAAAAGCGCTATATAAGTGCAGTCCATTTACCACACAGGCCATTAGTTGTTCACTCTGATTTGATTAGATGTTCCAAGCAATTTTTAGTTCCAGTGATGGGCAGTAGCTAAGTACATTTACTCAAGTACTGTACTTAAGTATAATTTTTACATGAGTTTTCCCTTTGCATTACTTCTACCCCACAAAAGTTTAGAGAAACATATTGTACCCTTTACTCTGCTACGTTCATTTAACAGCTACTACTAGTTACTTTTCAGATTAAAATTTTACATGCCAATTACAGCTTATAAAATATAAAACGCTGTTATACTTTTGATACTCGTACATTTTGCTGCTAGTACAGGCAGTGTGTACTTTTAAGTAACATTTAAGTAAGTTTTGAATGCACCTTTATGACCTGTACTTGTAATGAAGTATTTTTACATTGGGGTACTGCCACTTTAATCTTAAGTAAAAGATCTGAATACTTCTCCCACCAGTAATCAATTCTCTGCAAGATTTTCAGATATTTAGAGTATACACACATACGTGGAAAACGATAGCTATCTGAAAGGAGGGAAAATGGTTGATAAGAATTAAAGCTGAGATGATTAGTTGATTAATTGTTTAGGCTATCGACAGAAAATTAATTCACAACATTTTTTAAATAACTAATTAATAATTTAATACAATTTTAAGCAAAAATGCCAAAATGTTATGGTTTCACCTTTGCAAAGATGAGGGTTTGGTATTTTTGTTGTCTTATATGATGGCGTATTGACTATCTTTGGGTTTTGGACTGTTTTTCGGATGCATCCCTTGTAATGTTATTCACAAATGGTTTTTAGTAAAGTCAAAACTAACAACGTAGCCCTTTAAAATCTCTGTACCTCTCCTGAAATAATATGGAAGCACTGATTACCGTAAAGCACAGAAACAAAATCAGTTCTGTCATAAACCGGGACCAAAATCTGGCAAACACATTCACCAGTCACACAAAGCTGTGATTTACTCCTCGTGATGCCCACTGAAGTCTTGAGTGTACGCTTGCCCCATTGGTTTGGGCGGACTGGAATCAGCACTCCTTGTAAAGGGAACAACAAGAGCTTGTCCCGGAGGGATAACTGCTTGCAGGGAAAGACATCCTTTGATGGGGCCATGCTCGGCTTATCTGCCAAGGTTCCTGCAAAAAAGAGAAACAAACAAAAAAAAAACAAAAAACTTCAAATGTGGTTGTAATGAAGCAATAACAAGCTGCTGTGAGATATTTTGTATGCATGTCACCATGGTAACAGCAATTGGGAATCTAACGTGAAGGATACCACATTAAATTGCATTAACGAGAGGGGGCCGAAGCAGACTCCAATCAGATGTTGAGCACATTGGAGTTGGACAGTGGCACACTGCTTGCTTTTCAGGCGACTGAACAATGTGAGATGTTGATGTAATGTAACTTACTGTAGCTGACTGAGTGTAAATTCAGCAATCTATGGCACTGCACATAAATCTGCTCACAAGATACTGTTCACTTAAGGAGGGGGGTATAAAATGTGCAGACACTAACTGTTCTTTCAATCAGATTTTATTTTAGCATCCTCCGCTATGAGATATCAGTTTTGTGGATAGGGAGGAGCAATATGCATAAAAAAGGAACTGAATCAACAAAATACTGAATCTTTTTTTTTTTTTTCCAAAATAAAATAGTGAGATTTTTCATTTTGAAAATAAAGTAAGACACATATCCTGGAGACCAAATCACAAATTAGTTTTTTTTTTTCTTCTTATTTTGCGAGAGTCCCATATGGCCAGGTTTTTTGTATATAGATTTGTTCTTGCAATCTCTGAGTTTATTCTCAGATTTACTTAGGCGATAGCCAGGTAATCTGTGACTCACTGCCTTCTAAACACATTCTGCAAGTGAAGGAGAGTTTCAAAGGTCCAGTTCAGCAGTGGGATTTGTCTAAAATCAGCAACACCAGGGGAAAAAAAGTCCAAATGTGTGGGGGTACGGATGTAGAAAAAGTCCTCAATACAGTCTTGAAATTCCAAAAGACCACATTTAAGCTTTATGTCTATCAGTCAGAAAAATATACCCTGCAAAAACGTCCATCGTTAGAAAGTCATTAGTCTCAGAATTACCTTTCAAATATCATGAAGCAAGAATAATATTATTGAAATATGTGTTAGGCAAATCTCGAAGCTCATAGAGTCTCTCATAAAGCAATTGTGTACAATAAATGTAAACACAATAAGACTGCTATTTGCTGGCCTTAGGTCAGTCAGATAGAGAGAGAGAGATCAAAAAAGACGCAGTAATTTTAAATTAAAGTGCTTCCCTGGTCACATGTGATAATGTTTTTATATGTAAATGTATGTCTGTACTAAAAAAAAAAGGCAAATTTAATGAAAGGAATTGCTGTAGATTTTATATACTGAGGGGAAAAAAAACAAACAAACAAACAACCTTTAGTCTCAGCTCCGTGCGTCACAACCAGTGGCTGATTTGTATTCCACGCTCACATTGTTGCTCCTTCAAATAAACTCAAACACTGTTGTGAACACTTTGCTCCTTCACTCCATCGTCTCTCCACTGAAGAGAATTACACATCGCATATTCTTTGCCCTTGGGTTTCCAGACTAAAACCAGGAATAACATAAAAGATTCTTAATGTCAAATTTCACACAACAGTAAGCTGCTCTCTAAGCAGTGCCATGAATCATGTATAACTACACTTTCCCCAAAAACTTTTCCTTGTTTTTTTTTTTTTTTTTTTTTTTTTTTTAAATATACGTGCAGTGTTGAAAGAAGTGACCAGGTCTCTTACTTAAGTAAAAGTACCAGTACAACGATGTAAAAAAACAAGTAAAATTCCTGCATTAAAAATCCAACATAGGTAATGGTACAGCAAATTGTACTTAAAATATCAAAAGTAAAAGTTTTAAAACTTTAATTACAGTTCGGTGGTTTAGCCCAGCGCTTCCGAACCCCGGCCCCCTCTAAAGGGTCACTAGATAAATTGAGGGGACATGAGTTGATTAATGGGTTAGAAAAGAAAAAAAACAAATTCTACTACATAAATTCATTTTTAGACGTTTTTTGGTGAAATATTTCACAATTTTACCTATTTTGGCTTTGAAAAGTTATTTTAATGAAACAATATGAGAGGTTGAGAGGGGAACTGCTCTTTGGGTTACGAACTAGACACTGCTCTTTCTTTATTTTTTCTTCTTTTTTTTAAATAAAGTTTCACAAGAGGAAAAAAAAGGTTTGAAACTAGTGCTTTAATCTTTTAACAATGCATTGTGTGTTTTAAAAGCTTAACATATGTATTTTTCACTACAAAATCTTAAGCTGTTTGGTATAGCTGTCAAATAAGTGGGGAGGAGTGAGAAAAGTATTTCCCTCTGACATGTAAGAAAACAGAAGTTTCAAATAAATGTAAATTTTTAAGTAAAGTACAATTATTTAAAAATGGTACTTACACTTACACTAACTTTTAAGTAACTTTTGCTGAATAGTAGCAAAATGATTGAGTGTATTAAACTGAGCAACGATGCATTCCACTGCCTATGAATTCAACGTTTAATTTGTAAGAGGAACAATATGTTATTTCACCTCTTAAAAGTCAGTCTCTTTACAGTAGTTGACTACATGTACTATTCACTATCCACTGCTGTGTGTGCACAAACACCAACAAACCCAGTTGCATTACTGTTTCTTGTTCTCATCAATATCCTTTTATGAACATTGAAAAAGTGAAATAAGAACACAGTGTAAGTAGGTAAAGTCACAGTGCAAACTTTCAGTGGCAAAATATGTTTTTATCTGCGTTCACTTTGACCACAAAATACGATATTTGGCAAACTTCCCACAGGATGGCAAAGAAATGTGCTGAAATAGTTTGCCTGTGGTCCACTGTTAGATATGAGGTTCTTTCTTCTCTTCTCTGCCCTGGTAAACTGAATTTCCCTTGGGACCACTCTGTTGTATTTTTGAAAACTGTTTACAAAAGAAAGTAACCTAAATCCTTTGTTTCTTTGCAAATGTTCAGATGTACTTTATAGAGAAATACCAAGCCGTGAATCATGTCAAGTGAGATTTACTGTACATTTCTGCATTCGCTGACTTCCAGGGACCTTTTTGTGTTTTTTTTCTTTTTTTCTTTTTTATCTCTTTTCCTTGTCTGCTTCCTTCTCTCTCTCTCTTACTCTTCCTCTTTTTATTTTTTATATCTTTGCACTTTGTGAGGAAAACGATGCAGCGCGAGAACACAACTAACGCACTCCTCAACTGCAAAACAACTTTAATGTGCACCACTGTTAATAGCTTGTGACTGAATAATCTGCCATTTAGTCAAACTTTTCGGCGCGGGGGCTGGGAATTGTGCACAGCCATTTTTGGAGAGCGAAGGAGAGAGAGGAGGATGATGTGTAATAGAGTGGGACAGGAAGCCATTGGCAGTGGAGGGTGTCGGGCATGGGGTGCATTGCTCTCATGACACGAGACGGAGAAAAGAAAATACAAGGCACATAGAGTGCATCAATTTTTCAGCGTCTGGCAGAGCAACACACTATTTTTCAGGTTGGGCCCCAAAAAGCTGAGCACTTAGATCATCGTTAGAGAACAATTTTACAGAACTCCTACCTTAGTAGCTGCTGTGCATTTACCAGCCCTGTGCATTGCACTTCCCTGTGGCTGGTGTTCAAAAAAGACTTACTGGAAAGCCTGATGAAGTGAATATTCATTCATTTATTTATTTTCCTCATTTTCATTCTGTCTGCCTGTTTTTTGTTTTTTTTTTAATTTTTCTCTACGTATGTATGTATCCTGGCTACAAAAACACCTGTTTCTGATTGGCTGAAAAGTGTCGCCTCGAACCCATAGCTCCGGCCGACAGTTTAACCACTTCTCTTAATGTGTTCGGCGAGAAATATCAGACAACAGGTAACCAAAGCAACAGTACTTCTGCTTCTTGCTACATGTACTCCAGACGTCTTGGTAAAAAGTGCAACGGGCTTGAACTCTTCTCAGTTGGTTTCAACAGAGGTGGGGTGGTTACACATTTGCCAAACCAACCACTTATTCCTCATCCTGGAACTCTTCTCTCTTGTAAAAGAATGAAGTGTTTGAAAACACGTCAGATAAAGCATAAATCTCATCTTTTTGCGAGGCTTGTCTCAGTCAGATTATGAGTGCGTCGTGTTCAAAAACAAACTTCGACAAGCGACACAAATGTGAGTTTATGCTGACTATTTTCAAACAATTTTTTTTTGTACCTACAGTCACTCAGAACTAACCGTCCCCCAGTTTCTAGTGATGAAGCATGTTTCCCTTAATGTTTGTATTTTGATTCTTTCTTGTATGTGTTTTGTCCTTAGTGGCCACTGTATTTTTCTGCTTACAACAAGTCCAAATGTCTGCTCTGAAAAAGGCCTGTAAAAACCCTCTTCTCCACAGACATTTATCTACTGCAGGTAAAGACTAGTGGACAAGTTCTCGGTCCACCACTGCATCACATCTTCTTTGTTAGTTTTTTTTCCAGGGCACTACTGAGCTTAAAGGTGAATTTGGTCCTCAATTACAAAAAGTGAATTTTTCATTTCTGTAACTGAAGGGGAGTTCTGTCAGTCAAACAACCACTAAGATTTGTCTCTGATATTGCTGAACTCGATTTGTGAATTTTAACACTTAAAGTTGCCATGTGGAATTTCGTTGATGACTAGTCATGCTGTAGAGCAATGTTTTGATGAGTACAAAGGAGACGGCAAGCCAACGTAAACAATGGAAATGGGGTCATAATTTAAAATTGCTCCAAATAAAGGCTTTGTTTAATGAGGTATGAAAGGCATTCAACTTTTTTTTAATTTTTTTTATTTGCCTCAAGGGTACATACAATACATTTTGGTGATGAACAAAAAAAATAAAAAATAAAATAAAACGGTGTTGGATTACAATGAAAACTCTAAGGGGTACCCTTTAAGTTGAACAGCAGAGAGGCAGGAGAAGCAAGGACAAAGAGACAAATCAAGCAGCAAATCAAGTACAGATGATGAATAATGGGAAAATTTACAGTAAACTTTGATATTCATTACATTTTCTGATTCAGAGCTGAAAAACTGTCTTTAAAATAAATGTATATTCCGTGAGAGTTCATGGATTCAGCTATTAATTCGGAGCCAATGGACCAACTCCAAAAAATGTCACCTGATGGCATCATCTATTAAAGTTTCAATGCTCTGAAGGCAGGCTTACGGAGACAGCCGTCTGTTTGTACATGATGATAAAATCCAAGATCACTACATTGGTGCTGTGTAATATCTATCTTAGGGTGGGTTTTCCTTTTAAGAGACGACTTCAATCGGCTTCAACTCTGAGGGATTTCGGCGAACCAGTCGTTTGTGTGTCTTGATTTCAAACACACTTCATGTCGTTGGACGTACAGTATTGTGATCACTTCTGAAAATCTCAGTGTGACTTGTGATGGCTCACAATAGGAGCAAAGCCACATCAAACCAAACATTGCTAAAGGTAAAGGGGAAAACAGACCCCTAGCTCTTTGAGAAATTCATCTAAGCCTCCTCTTTAACAGCCCACAGTAATGTCATTGTAAATTGAAGTAATCTGACAGTGCAGTTGTTATTTGTGATTCAACTATGAAATGGTTTTTGTCCTCCGGTGGAATATTAGTAAATACAATGATTGGACTAATCTTAGGGAGGTAACTGAGGGAGTCCATGGCTCTTTTGTTTTAATGATTAGAGTTTTAGCTGATTTCACTGTCAGGGTGAGAGAAAAGAAAGATATGTGTCTTTATTTATCTGCATGTGAGCATAACTGTATGCACCCCCCCCACCGAGCATGTATATGCAGTAAAAATAAATGTGATGAAAAGCATTGTGGTTTATCTCTGGAACTTTTACTCTCTCTTCTCCACTTTGTAGTTGAGAGAGGCTTTGTAGCCTGGACACATGAGGCTCAAGTGTTCTTAGCCGGGCCCTTAGAGGAAGGGATGAATGGAAACAGTGTGATGGACACGGAGGCTACAGGATTGAAGTGGGTCCCAGGCAGAAATCGATTTGGGCGATAGAGGGCATGGGATAGCAAGGGTAAGCTTCAAAAACCCTGCTGTTGTCCATCAATTGTGACCATGCAGTTTAAATGAAAAAGAATGATGTTTTCTTTTTTTAAATTTTTGTTTTTCTCATGTTGACTGTGAACTGCGTGGACGTTACATTTTTTGAGGTTTGCGTACTGGGAAAAAAAAGTTCAATTACGATAATTCATTTATTTATGTTTTATTTAAGAATTTCATCCTAGGCCAGTGGGGGAACAATTGCCATTCAGCTATTTGTGAAAAAGGAAATGCAATTTAGCTGTTTTTCACATTCAATGTTTTATGGGCAAGTGTGATTGCAGTTTTTGAATCCGCCGGCAGTGGGGCGTGCAGTGCTGGTTGTTCGATTCATCAGTCCATCTTCTTGGTACAGAGCACATTATTTTGAAGACTACAGGTCAGTAATGAAATTTACTATTGGTTATCATGGTCCCAAGAGGATAAGCATGAGGATAAACCATGAAGTTTACTTAGCACATTCATTGTCCCCATTGGACAAATTTCTCCTTTTTTCAATAATTTTGCCAAACAGAATGTAGAAATCGGGGACTCTGTCAAACCACAAATTAATGCTTTCGCTTTTTGAATAATAAACAACACATAATTCATTGAGACACAGCCCATGTATCTTTAACTTATAGAACTGATGTGATTCCAATCAGGCACGGTTTCTCTGCTGCTTCACTTCATGGACAAGTTATTAGGTGACTCTGGTCGATTCATGGTTCCCCGAGGATGAAACCATTTCATCTGATGCCACGGTGAAGCTGACAGTTTTGGGTTTTAGTTTAATCTCTCAACAACTGCTGCGTGGATTCCCATGGAATTTGGTACGGATATCCATGGCACTCAGAAGATGAATCCTAAAATCATAGGTGACCCCATATCTTTTCCCTGTAGTGCCACCAGCAGGTCAACGTTTCCACTTTTTCAGTGAAATATCTCAACATTTATTTGATGGATTGGCACAAAATTCTGTACAGCCATCCATGTTTCGTAGATGATGTATCATGATGACTTTGGTGATCCCAAGATCACCGAATATGGTTGACATTTGTGATTTTGAGTTAAATGTCTCAACGATTACTGGGTGGATTGCTGTTAAATTTGTTGTTGTTAGTGAAGTTGTTTGTAACTTTTTTTTGTTATTTTGAAGTCATACTGGCATACGGTACCAATATCTTTAGTGTTGTTGTTGGCATTGGACAATAATCGTATTCTGCAGGATTGTCATCTAAAAGTAGAGTTCTGCACACAAGATATCCTTTCATCTAATAGGCAGTTTGTCATGTACTATACTGAAAAAAAAAAAAAAATCTGTTCATGCAGAGTTCAATCCTTCCAATAATGAATCATTGTTCATGACCATAGTTTGACAAACCATCACTCCTACATTGTTACAGAAGAATCAAGTAGTGTGGGTGCTTTAACCTCCTTGCTGTATGTAACAGACTGTAACTAACAACTAAAGAATCGCACATGCCGTAAATACAGTACAAACACACAAAGGATGTAGCACCAAATGATATAAGGCTTAGACAAAACATACAACATACACGCTTTATGTATAATTCTAACATCTTTTTAAATAAATACATAATGTCTGTTTTATAGGGTCACTGTCACAGTATATTGTCAGCATATTCAAAACTTTGGCAAAGAAGACAGGCAATCTCAGTATACAGAGGATTTTCCGGAACATACTGAGTGTTGAAAAGCCCTGTGCTCAGGTGTACGAATGGACCTATCAGCTGTGAACTGATACCACAATGACATTTTCACTTTTGGATTGTTATTTCACCTCGTGAGACACTTGACTTTTGGTGAGAAAAGTTTTCCCTATGATACTTCAGCTGACAGGGAATTGGCTCATTAGCTTTGGTTGCAGTTGTGACATTTCTGCTTCATAAATCCAGACAAATGTGTTTATAGAGTGCTTTAACAAATGGGTTCATCTCAAAGTGCTCTTTGGAAAAACAGAGGCCACAGATTACTGATAAACAGGAGAGGAAAATGTTGGCTCCATTACATGGTAAATACAAATTATCATATAATGTATATTATTATTATATTATATTTATTTAAAGGGAGTAGAATGCTTTTCTTTTTATTTAGATCTGCAGCACTGCAAACACAATGTGTAGTAAATTGGAGACCCACACTGTCTTTTCTGCATTTAATAATGGTCTTAATAATTGAACCTATTTTTAAAAAGGGGATTTAAGGGTAAATGTAAAACCTTAAGAGGTTTTAGTGGCCTAAACTCATCCAAACTTGAACTATAAATGTGAAAGATGAGAGGGAAAAAAAAGGGTATCATTTTTGTAATGGTCATGTAGGTCTTTTTGGAAGGCCCTTACAAACTCTGTCTTGTGCCTTTCAGCCGATACAGGGCTAGATCAGAAAACACTAATATGGATCATTTTGGACAGCAGTGACAAATGATCTATTTTTTCATTTACATATGAGGACTTAAATGTACTGTTTGTGTTTTAATTACTAAGTCCTGTATGTGCTTTATGTATTTTGGCGTGTTATTGCAGGTACAGCTGATGTGTTGCATGAGTGACCTTTGTATTTAGGCAAAGCAGCTATTTCAGCTTTCATTTTCCACATCCATACATTTCTCCCTGGTCAGTAAGTAGTGTTAGCTTTGCACTCACCAGTGCTCACAAGCAAGCTCATGCTACTTTTGGTTATCATCACCTTTTAAGTTGATATGGTAATTTTTTTAGCAAACAGTTGGTTATTTACACATCCAGTCCAATATTAACTTTGTTTTAGCTCTGTTTTTGGTCTTTACCACCACCTTTTTTAATATCTGTCTCTTTAGCAGCTAAATGCTCATAAACTAGTCACTAACTGTGTTTGTCTGGTGTTTGGTGCTGACCATGTAGAGTACAGTGGGTTTTTTGAGCTTTTTTGCTCAAAACAGCTGCATGCTGTGGCTGAAAATGGCATTATGCGAGTGGTGTAAGTGATAATTTTCTCTTGGTTCATCACTACTAGCGGCCCCTTTAACATCATCAATTTGTTCTCATTTGTCATTTGATATGTTGTTGTTATAAAAAATATCAATTGTATCCGCTTTAAGACTTGAAGATGTTTAAATGAAACTTTCAGGGTCTACTGAAAAAAATAGATGTAGACAGTTGGATATCACCGTTAAGCTTGATATATGTTGACAGTGCTGGAAAACAAATGGTAGCATCTAGCCACTGAGCTTTCCATTGAGGCTTCCGTTCACTTACTACCTCCCATCACCCCTTAATATTTCCCAGTTGAACTTAAATGTTGTTGTTTGCTTTTTGGTAAAGGCATACGTTTGGAGATAAAGCTGCCAGCACCTAATCCTCATGAATTTTTACAACGAGAAAAGAAAACACATGCATGCATACCTGATTTGAAACTGCCACATCACACTGTTTCAAATGAAAGCCAACACCCGGCAAGATTTAGATCAGAAATGAAGGGAAACGGTGACCTTGGACAGACCTTATGAACAATTCTCTGTCAGAATATAAATGCAGTGTCTTCACTAACACTTGGCTTGAATTTGGTGGGCTCTTGTTCTGTTGCTTTTTGCCCACAGAGTATCATGTCCATTACACTAATGATCACACGATGAACATCGTTGGTACAACAGATGGATCTGCTGAGACTTTCACACTCCACGCTGGTGCCAGTGGATTTCCTTTGATTAGGCCCTCCTCTATTTTTCAGTTAGTTTTACTGTTTCTGGTTCCATTTCTACAGTTTCGAGACGTTCAGTGGAGTGGATTTACGGTTGGTTTTCTAACGCTGAAATGACAGCTGGACATCTTGTTATATGACTCACACGCTTGGATTTCCTACCACAATGGAGCTTGAAAAAGGAAGTTTGTTTTTAAAATGTATGTCCATAACACATTCCTTTTGCGCTTTGCCAATTTAAAAACGACATCGGTTTTTAAGTCTCGCTTTCATTCGACATCTGAGGAGATAAAAATCCTTACATCTGATAAATCTGTCAGGTTTGAATGTGGAGATAGTAGGGAGATGTGGTGATGGCCAGACATCGATGGCCAGACATCGACATGCTTTGATTTTATTTTCCATCATTTTGCATTTGATTGGAAGCTCTTAATCTGATCAAAACACAACTGACATTGCTATTGAAGTGCTGTTATGAAATCAACCTATTTATCCTTAAGGATTTGCTGATTGAAGAACATGAGGTATTTCTTATATTAAAGAATTGAAGTGCAACCTTGAGTTAATTCAGGTAATTGCTTTTTTATATTTTCAGTCTGAGAGAGGCTTATACAGTGTATGTGATCTAGCCCCATTTATATCTTTTGCTTAAAGTCCATCACATGAAGCTAAAATTTCCCAAAAGTGTGTGACTATATTTCTCATTAGCAAAGTTGCCCTCAAAACTTTCAAACAATTTAGTTCAGAGGCCATCTTGCTGAAATATCTTTGCATGAGAGAGGACCAAATACAGGGAGAACACTGCCACAACAGAATGTTTCCCTATCTCCGTCTCGTTACAACCGCTCCTATCAATCCATTCATTTGGAGATAATTAAAAAGTTGCCAAAAAAACAGTGTTCAAAACTGTGGGCCAGAGCCATTAAAACATTTTCTCCCTCTCCCTCCACTGGTGCAGCTGCCAAGCGAGGTGACACTCCAAAATGGCCAGCTGTTATCAGCGTACTCCACACCAGTTGGTCTCAATGCTTTGGAGAATTTGTTTAATAAGATTTTTTCCTACTAAACCCGCCATTTCCTTCCCCTTTACCCGTGCCAAATTTGCAGGCATGTGGGGATAAGGGGGACCAGGAAAACCCAGGAATTTAAACGCTGTTAGTATGAAAACGCTGAAAATCCCTCTGTCTAATGAGTTGTCAATACTGGCAGGATGAGAGCAGTGTAAAGAGTTGTTGCTTGTACTTTGTATACTTAAAATGGACTGGCTATCTGCTATCTGTATGTATTAACTAAAGTGTGTGTGAAGAAGAACGTAATGAAATAAAGTAACTGCAAATGAGATCCAAGGACATATTCTCTTTGAACTGTTTAACTGTTTAGCGTAAGGAATGAATGTTAAAAAGCAATGATTATTATGGAAACCCTCGATGTTAGATTAAATCAGAATAAAGTAAAAAATGTTGAACCATATTAAGGAAAAAAACTCCTTCTTCAATGTTGTAAGCTCATCACACATTTCGTGGAGACTTATTTTGCATGACTTTAAGCCAGGAACATTAAATAGGCCCTTAGCAGATTTGGGACAGCATTGAAATGGAGTTGACCCAATCAGCGGCAGTTCAGAATGAATGAAATGGTGGAAAAACTCTCCCAGTGTCAGGGCTTGCTAATTAAAGACGTCCATCAGTGGGGTTGTTCCTGCCAGCACGTCTGCTGTTCCTGACTGTGGCTGAGGGGCACTGAAAGTGTTTTGCTTTTATTATATTCCAAACGAGACACAGTAAAAGTGTAATTAGGAATGTAAGCACGGACGACACACTTCACATCACACACACCGGAGTGATTGGCTGAGATTTTCTCTCTGCGCGCGTGTCAGGCTTTAATTACTTTCCAGGGAAAAACCAAACAAATGCACAAATCATGCTAGCAAATCCCCATTCCCCTTACATGATTCCAGTTCCCCCCACTGCTACTCACCCTGCGGCTAGAGCTGATTCCTTTAAGTAAATCCATCATGATAAAAGTGTGCTCACGAAATGAATAAATAAATAAATAAATAAAAGTCAGTATCGTGCTGCACAGACACAGAATTGAATTTAGGAATTCTTGGAATTCTGGCCTGACAAATCGAGATAAAGCAATCTCACCTGAGCACCCAGCAGATTATAGCATCTCAAGGTTTACCCACTTCAGGTTTTACCTTAATACTAGTGTTCTCTCTGGAAGCCTTCAGTGTTTTCATGTGAAGTGGACCCCTGTGCAAATATTCCCCTAAATGATTTTGTTTTCCACCCCAATCTTAACGTAGAGCAACAAACGTGCACTGCCTATTGATCATTTTTTTTTCAATTTCATATTTCCTTTTCCTTTTTTTTTAAAAAATCCTTGGATGATGGGAACGCTGAGTTCATAACACGTGGCTTCAAAGAAAGCCAGGACCAAGACACACACGCTACAGACATAGTTCATCAGTACTGCAGAGAATTGGCAAGAGAATGATATTAGTTGAGCGGGTTGTCTGTCGATGCTGTCGTGCCTCCTATGAGCCCCTAGGTGGAGACAGGTGGAGGTGACGTACCAGGCAGCGTTCAGATGTCTCTTGGCAGGATTTACGTCGCAGAATAACCTACAAGTAAAGTACTCATTTAATTATTCGTTTTTGAAGTTTGGACCTCGGAGCGAAATTTCACAATTTCTGCGATTCATTGGGATTCGAAAGCTCTTTCCTTTTCAAAAACTCCACTAGTTTTCACTTTCTTGCAGCCTAATTTGAATTCTGTGTAGTATTATCTTATCAAATCGAGAAGCTTAAAAGTCAGCTAAAAATTGTGTGCCACAAATCTGGCTAAATATACTGTACCTTTTTAGAGTTGAAAAACCTAAGAGGGAATTATTTTAATTTTTTTAAAAACATTTTTATGGGAAAGTGCTAATATTCATGTCAGATATATTAAAAATATTATATCACTCCATCATTCAATCATATTTCTCAAGAGAATAGCTAATTTTTTGTACTTTTCACTGGCTGTAATTTTACATTCTGTGGTTTTGTTTCATTGTTTCTCTAATGTTATATCTAAAAATATAACATCAATTAATCATGGTAATAAATTAAAACTCTTTGCAAGTCTTAACCATTGAGCACATGGTTCCATCCTGAGGTTTCTGTTGGAACATTTTCCTCTTGTCATTTAAGAGGCCAAATCTACATGCTATACATCTGAGTTAATGTTTGCAGGTTCTGGATCATAACCTCAGATTTTCAGTCTTAATGACAATTGAGAGAAAAGATCAGCAGTAATCACTGCCTGGTGAGAGAGCGGGAAGGAAACATTACCGTCTGGATAATCATATTGAAGTGGCAGTGTTTACTGTAAATGGGATTGCTCTTGAATTAAATGAAAGGATTTGATCAAACAAATAAATATATATCAAGCAAACATCAGCTAAGCAGCAGTGATGTCAATGGATCTATTACAAAAATGGCTGAAAAGGGAGCAACTAAATCATGAATTGTTTAGTGTGTACTCAGCAAATTCTAATCAAAATCATATCAAAGGCTTTTTCCCTCCTGAGGATACAATCAAAAAAAATGCAAATGCAAAGCAGCTCTTATGCTGATGTACTGTAATTTAACTGTACAGAGGGAAACAGATAATGAGCAAACTTCCATGCAAATGTCTCCACATCGTGCACGTGCTTTTATTCAGTTGTGTATGTCGTGGAACATATTTTGCACTAACTGGAATTAATTGTCTGTGGTGCATGGCTTGCAGTCAAATGAGACACAGGATTATACTGACTGTAGTGATGGTGCAGTGCGGGCTTGATAAGGGGTCAGGAGCGGTATAAATATGTGCTTTAAATGCATGAAACCCCAGGAAATCAAGAATGCTGTTTTTCTTTATTGCCTCCAATCTGTGATTTTTAATGTTATTGCTATTGTAACCCTCCCACCTCGGGGACGAAGAGTTTCTTTATTATCTGAATGTTCCAACATACTCTAACTTAATCACAGATACAGCTGCACTTACTGGTCAGACACTAAAATGTTTCAAACTTGACTCTCCCCTACAACTCAAAAAACTCTAAATATTTTAAAAGATAGAGTAAACTCAGTAGAGTTAACATATTTGTTTCCATGGTTATATTTGAAGATGCAGCAGTTTGTTTCATGCAGCGCATTCGGATCCTATGACTATGTAGAAAAAGTTAAAGTATGACACATGGTATACTGTGACTGTGTTCACTTAACCCAACCACAGATCTTATAGTAAGTGAGATCTGTGGTTAAAACATAACAGGGACAAAATGAATGTAAAACAGTAGGCAAAAAAAGGCAATATAATCTATAGAGAAACACCCTTTAGCACTTGCTAAATTTAACAGACTTTTACATGCTTACTTATGCTCTTTGTCTCTAAATCTTAACTCTAGTCATCTGACGAGCTATTCAGTTAAACAGCCTGTAAGCCAATCTGAAAGGCATTTACAGTACACGGCATTATTTCCACTAGATGTCAGCAATTCAAATGTGACACTTATTCGAATAACTCGCACTGGAATGACTCTCTGGTCAGAATTTGGCATTTAGAGCCCCATTAATATTTTCATTGTGTGCACGGAGACATCTGGCTCCTTCTCATCGCCAATCTGCGCACAAAAAGCAGCTGTATAGTAGCTGCACTGGAAAAAGAAACCGTTAGATACTAAACAGCATTGAGAAGTAAAGGTTAGGGTCTATTTAACTCAACTTTAAACACATGCATACATTTACATTACTGTTTCTTTGACTTTAATGATGGTAATTAGGTAGACCGTGATTGGTTTTGGTCTCAATATGGGCCACATTTGTGAATCTGTCTCCCAACTATCTGTCGGTTAATTGACACTGATACACTGACAGTAAATTGAAACTCTTACTTAACATTTAATTTTCAATTAATCTTTCCAAAAAATTAAAAACACCCATCACTTTGAGGAATCAAAATGAACCACCAATCTGATACTTCACCTGTACTTTTTAGTTTGGAGAACCTCTTAACATGCAGTCCTGGTGGCTGGGTTTGCTCATAGCACTGCCCTACCTCACTGAATAGTTGAATGTATGAGCAGGTCAGGGAGTATGAAGGCATGTTGAAATGCCAACAGCCAGATTACTTTTTTTCCCCCGACCAAAAAGTAAATGTAGAAAGCAAAAAATCTCAGTACCTGCGAGTGTAATTGTTGTGTTATTGGGACTGATAAACAAAGCCAATACTGCGATCAGGTCCATCTAACACTTTACTCTGCCTTATCACCAAAGGGCCACAGGACTGTGTAGATGTGTGTGTGTGTGTGTGTGTGTGTGTGTGTGTGTGTGTGTGTGTGTGTGTGTGTGTGTGTGTGTGTTTGTCTCAGTAAGTGTGTCTGATAGAACCACTCAGATGTTCTCCCGCAGGCCTCCTAGATATCATCAGTCATTATCCTCGTCATTCATCAAACACCGCAGGTGCACGTGAGCACGTATGCCTCGCCGGTGCCCCCCCCCCTCCCCTCATGTCTACCTATCTTTTTCTGCTGCTCTTTCGCTTCCCCCGTGGGGTCTTTCCAAACGTAACCCTGGGAGGCCAGAGGAGATGCAAATTTGTGCATTCTAGAGGGGGGCATGCTAATGTAGTGAGCTGAGAAAGAAAAAGGAAAGGTGGGTAAATAAGGAAGCAGGAGAACTGCAGAATATATTTCTATCCTTCACTTAGTGCTAAGTCCACGGCCCCAACCCTGAAGCAAAAATCTACCCTGAAACAGAATCAACCTGAGTGAGTGTTAAACGTCGTTTCTCTTCTGGGAAACAACAACCAATTTGTGATGTTTTTTTATGTTGTGCCTTAATGTTACGAGGAGCATCAGCTTGGTGGAGCTCTACCTTTCTATATTCCCTCCCACTTTCAGAAAACACTTGGTGCAATATGTTTCATATATTGACTGTGATGAATCCTAAATGTACCGGCTTCATGGGGAACAATCCTAGAATAGTAGTTCATTGAATCCTACTCATTCACTCATTCATCCCTGTAATAAAACAATACTGCTTTTGGGCTAACGAGCTCTATTTGCTTTACTATTAAGTTAGGTAAAGCTGGGGCCCTAGGGCACACTTGCTTGGAGGGAGATTATTTACTAGGAAAAAAAAAACAAAACAATTCACCAGTAGTAAGTAGTCATTTCCTTTTCAAACAGTAAACTCAATTTTCCAAAAGCAGAGTTGTTTTTAGCATCGAGTACGGTTTACTTGCGAGGGGTTTCTATAGCTGTACACCCAGGGCGCTTTCTGGTGCCTGTCATGGCGGTGGCCTTCATAACCCCCTCCCATTTGCTCTCATGATTCCAACCCACACATCATTGTTCGGACTCAATTCAGAGTTTATAATCGAGAGAACATGCAGTAAAAAGCGCCAATGTATGACATAAATGTTTCTTCAAGACTCAGAACCGTGACATTGTGAAAGGTTTTCAGTGCTTTGGCTGCAGCTGCACCTGCCTGATCTTTTCCCACCCTATAGTCGCATGAGCCTTTCCCACAGGTCCTTTGTGTTCACATTTGTCAAGCATTCACGTCTTTTAGAAAGACAACCTTCATAATCTTAAAATACCAGGTGGGTTTATTTTTGACTTGTGTATTTTCCCGTATTCAGTAATCTAAAAATCGTTAGCAACACTATGCAAAACAACCGTACTCTAAAGCTCACACTTGCCATTTCCCACACTGTACTGGAACAAGCCTTGCATTTAGATCATCTTGTTTACATTTTATTGTAACGCGGCCCTGTCACTGGTCGCCGTCTCTCCTCTCATAAGTCTTGTTCCACAGACTGCCTTGGCTCCATCCCAGCCTGAACGCTGCCTAGTGGCTGATTGAAATTCTTTAATTGGGATTTGGATGATACGAGCCAAAGACATGTGCCTCTGCTCTACGCCTCCTCTGCACTTCCATCTCCGCACTTCCTCTTGCCTCCAAACTTTCACTGCCAGGGCCACAATAGTGGGACAGCAGAGAATACTTTCTCATTTGTGAGGCTGGCGCAGCAAACTGGTAAACACCAGCCTGTAACAGAGGGGAGTCATTGGTGCAGGCACCAACTGTGATGATTTTAAAGTGGGCGCAGTGCATTATGAGTTAGCAGCCTTCTCTATCACCCCCAAAATGAGTTTCCTAAACCTGATATTATGTTGCACATCTGTTGTCACTGACTTTTTCTGGT
Source organism: Xiphias gladius (assembly GCF_016859285.1). Classification (NCBI taxonomy): domain Eukaryota; kingdom Metazoa; phylum Chordata; class Actinopteri; order Istiophoriformes; family Xiphiidae; genus Xiphias; species Xiphias gladius. The sequence continues at coordinate 11,800,641 of NC_053411.1, forward strand.
GGTTTAAAGTGGTGTTTGTGTTGTTAATGGGATACTTCCATTCACCCCTCTTTTAATGTTTAGTATGACATCTGCATTCCTTCAATGTGATTTTATTTCTTTATTTCTTTATTTAGTTTATTTTTACATAGAGCCAATCCCATATGCCATTAACACTGAATGAATACATCTCTATTCCGTTTTCCAAACGCCCAGATGGTGACCAATGGAATTGTTCCTCCAAAACAAATTAAGGACGAGAGCAAATGTACAGATGGAGGGTTGAAATTAATTTCTTGCAAATTACATTTCATATGTAGATTGCCGTCACATTAATGGTCTGGTTAATGCCTCTGCAAACGGGGAATAAGAGGAGTGAGCCCAGAAGGGAGAAGGCGAAGAGGAAATGAGAGAGGGAGACAGAGGAAATGAAACAGATGAGAGAGCCAGAAAATGAGTGTGAAGAAAAGAGAGAGAGATGATGTGCTGAAAAATGGAGGGAGACTGAGCTATTGTGCATTGATATGAACTCGGCACAGGCAATCACAGCCTTATCCAGGTGATTCCCACTTTGTTTTACGAGAGCTTGGAGCCTAAGTCCACTTCTGCTTGGCGGTGGACGTTCCCTGTTACTCACACCATCACATTTTCAGCCTCTTAACTCACAGACGCAATACATTCACTGTGTAAGGGCTGAAATCTCCAGTGAGGTAATGGTGCCAAGCAAAGAGAGAAGAGAGAGGCAGAGAAGAGGTGCAGGGGTAGAAGTGGATTTTGTGTGAGTGTGTTGAGTGTGTGAAGTGAAGGAAAGCACTTCTGTCACTATGTCTACCTCTCCTTCTCTCTCTCACACACACACACACCTACAAACATAAGAGTAAAGAACATTTACAACATCACCTAAAGAGCGTTCAAGGCTTACATATACTGTCGTGTGTCAGCCGTGGAAAATATTCTGGCCTTTCACAACTATTGCAGATAGTAAAATAAATACAATTTCTTTATGGGGATAGTTCAAAATGCACTAAGTGCATAATAACCATAGTTTTCAAGCACTGACTGCAGCTAATATGCTCTTGGGAGATACAGATGGTGAATGTAATGACAGTTTCATTTGAGGTGTGCTTAACCTGAGATGATGTATCTTGACTTTTTTTTGCCAAAAATGAATAGAGTTGCAAATTTGCGGAGCTATTTCGCCACTGGTTCCAGAAGTAAAAAAGTCCCATTTATTTTCTTGACAGACAATGTTGAGCAATTCACAGTTGGAACACTGCAGAGGTCGGATGAAACTCTCCCAGTTGAATCATCAGTACAAAAGATGAACGACTTGTGTTAGAAAATTTCTGGTTCTCTGAATAAAAGGTGAAGGTACAAGGTTGAATACATAAAAGCACGAGATGAGAGTTAACTGTGACTTCCAAGGTAAGTTTTGGCAAGAACCACAGAACTTAGTTTTTTGTTCACAGAGGGCAGAAACAAAGGATGATTTGCAATAGATGAACCGGTAAAAGAATGTGCATCTTGAATAAATCAATTCTGGGTCAGTTTTGGATAAATTCAGCGACTGTGGTACCATATTTTGCTCACAATAAAGCATTTTGAAACCTTCTACAGCCCTGTTTTGCCTCTCTGACTGGCTTCTGCTCCATATTCGGTATCTTAGTATTTAGAGCCATAGGCATGGCCAAAGTGATGGTGAAAAAAAAAAATGTCAAGTTGAAACCCACTTTGTAGAAATTCAAGACATTGCTATCAGTGTTTTTGTAGCTCTTTCCTTTGTTTAGCATGAGATGTATTCCCCCTAGTTCTTAATCTGGGCCTACCAAATGAGCACCATTATTAAACAGATGAATGGAAATTAGCTAATTATTTCTCTCCACTGATGGCCTCACATTTGCTAATGTTAGCAAATGTTTAAACAGAAGAGCATCAGAAGTCTTCTAAAATACTAAGTACAATTTGGATTCTTTATTCTTAATGTCTGAATATGAGTTGTAAGGACAGAAACACACAGAAGGCATCTGATTAATGGCTGCTGATGAAATATCGTGAAATGTATAATGAAATATAAAATGTCAAAAAATTATCAATTGTCAATGTGAACAATATTCATATATGGTTTCTCGGTGGTCAAAGTGGATGGTTTACTGAGTGGACCTACTGGGCAAAGGCCCATAAGGGGGGCCCCGGGTCTTCACCTGGAAAATATCCCAGAAAGAGAAATAAAACAACCAAAATGAGATACAAAACCATCAAAAAGAGCTGGAAGGGGCATTTACATGTCTGTGCCATGGGCCAGCTGTGTCACAATCTGTCTATGTTTAAAGTGATAATTTCAAGGTTGCTCCAAGCAGTTACAAACTAAAACAAGAATGGTTTGGTTAGTCATAGCCTTTATAGTATAAATAGTCTGCTTCTTGTCTTAACTATGTAATGCTATAATTATGGCCTATTTCTCGGCTCTCACTTTCTTTCTAAGTAGACTGAAAGGCTGCACATGTTTTTGACTCAGTATTAAAGTTGGCCAAATGGAAAAAAAACACACATCTTTGTAAAGCCTCAGTTTTTTTCTTTCTTCTTCTGATTTTTACTTTTTCTGTCTTGCTACTTCATTAGGTAAGGTTTTTTAACAGTGCTCTTCCAAGACCACATGCTGAAGAAGAGCTAGAGTGCTGTGCAATTATCATCCTCTCTAATGATGTCCCCTCTCACAGAAGTCCTCAAAAGGCTATTTTCTGTTAGTATGGTTCTGTTTAAAAAAAAAAATAAATAAATAAAAAAAATAAACCCTCTTTTGCACTATACTTTATAGTGCAAAAGAGCTAGTACACATATAAATAGAGATAAAACCACAGGAACTTACTGGAGGATTAGAGGAAGCAATTTACAGCACTACTTTCAGAAATTTTATCAACAAAAGGACAAACAGAACAAAGTGAGCTTCATTCTGAGACAAAACACCTACCATTTAAATAAAAAATGAAAATGACGGATAACAGCAGAATAAAAATAGAACAAACAACATTTCTGATTGTCTGCAACTTAAATATTTACCAGTGACTCTTGGGAAACAAGTACATTGTCACATTTGAAGGATGTTGGACAAAAACAACCAAATCCATATACAGTACTTTCCTGAATAGCCTCCTTGATTTTGGCTTGGAAGTGATTTCATTTTTTAAAATTATACTTCTGGCTGATGAGGTATCCTAACTGTTGATCAAAATTTATGGCTGATTTAACCCAAAGGGAAACTGGAGCATTCAGGATTTTTTTCTGTAATTATTATTTATTGGGTGCAAGGGGTAATTTTTCAATGCAGTGTGTGTGTCTTCATCACAGTTGAACAATCTTGGTAATAACTGAGAGTATAAACGGTTACTCTCAGGAATCTGATTGGCTTGATTGGTTGAGGATTTTTAACCAATCGTCTTGCAACAAGGAATATTTTAGGCTCAGGCTGGGGCAATTCACATGTAATTACATCATAATCTTTTGAGAGTAAAGTCTCATCGCAAGGTCCATTTAGTAGCTATAGTGGATCTTTTTGTCATATCACCTGATCTTCATCAGCGATGGAGTTTACCCAGTTGTCATGAAATGGTAGCTATTCAAATTTCCATTTTTGTCTGAGCACTTTGAGGACTTCTGGACAATTGCCGTCTTTATTCATATACCTGGTAAAACAAAGTATCATCCTCAAAGTTATATTTTACTCTAATACAATAGTGTTAGGACTTAAATGATATTCACATTCCCCCTTGTCAGGCTCACAGCTAACATTGTACATTATTAGTAGATGATAGAATACTTGCATACATAAATCTTAAATGGCGCCAGAAGGTAATCAAATGGTTTTAAACATTTGTAATAAATGCATTTCTCATAGGGTGTCTAATCGATTTCTTTCAGATGGCTGCATGGATGTGCACACAACAAATATTTATCACTACAGGCACTGCAGGCACTGCAGATAGGGTGGAAATTTGAAAAAATCTTTGTCCCGTGGTGTTGCTTGAACAAAGGTCACAGGGTCTGCAAAATCAACAGTTTTCTCACCCTTTCTCACTGCAAGTGTTGTATCCAAATGAGTAAGGGGTCAGGAGATGACAGTGAAAACTTTGCTCTCATACTGCCTGAGAAAAGGTTTTAGGGTCATCAAAATCAATAGTTTCTTCCTCTTGGTAGCATGAATACAGAAATGTCAGTTTTCTGTTGGTCACGGACAAACAGATAGAGGTGACTACATTAACCATCTATGTAGGTAAATGGATAAATAAATATATAGAAATAATATACTGTTCCACCAGGTTAAAATTCTAATTCAAATCCATATTAACTTACAGGCAGAAGCAATGTTTCACAATATTATGTTGCCTGTCTCAGTCTTAGATCTCATCTGGATGCCCAAATTAAAAAATACCAGATTATGCATAGATTAAATTATGTGTGTAGTATCACACATCTAGCCAGTGCAGTTCAGCTTGCATCAGTGCCATTAATGGTGACTCGTGGGTACAGACGTACCCTACACTCTGTTTTTGGATAATTATGTTGTTAGGATAATTAGTTTTGGTGATAAAGAAAAGAATAACAAGTTACAGTATACAGCATAAATGAGTACACCCTCTCTTAAACCTAACAAATTCAGTGATTTCTCTTAACAAATAAGACATATTTGGGGTTCCTAAATGATGTAGCCTAATGTACCTGCAACTGTCCTTTATCAGTTACCAATGATATATGTCAAAACAAAACAGGAAAATACGATTTTCTTGTCAAAATGGTAAAAGGCCATGTTACAAAAATGAGTACATCCTCCTGACAGTTGCAAAATAACACTTAGTAAAATGTTTTTTTTGGTGCTCGTCAAGGGCAACTGATCTCCAAATTAGTCTGTTGAACCATCCCACTCAAACAGGTGTAATTGTTTGACAATTAAAGTGGTAGTTAACCTTTTGTATCACTATCAGATTTAATGCTGACAACAATTTGAGAAAGAGAATTATTTCATTGCACGGAAAAGGACAAGGGTAAAAGGAGATTAGCAATTCATTGTTATTAGGTCAGAAGAGAGTAGCAAAAGTGGTACAGAAATTCAGAAAGGATGGAAACATCCAGGCTGTCTTCGTAAGCTTCTCCGTAAGCTTTCACTTAGGGATGAGTGAGTTTTGCTGAGAAGAGTGCGGGATGAGACAAAAGTCAATCTTATTGGATCTGATGGCATCCAAAATGTATGGCGTCGCAAGGGGAGGAGTACATTGAGAAGTGCATGGTCTCCACAGTGAAGTATGGTGGTGGCATAGTTCTTATATGGGGATGGATGAGTGCTGAAGGTGTGGGGCATCGTGAATTCACAGATTCACTGCAAAATCTTGCTGTATGTATGAAATTCTCCTCACACCCTGGGTCGTCTGGAACTATTTTCAAAACGACAATGACCCTCAACGTTCTTCCGAGGCCACTGATGCATTCTTAAGGAAGAGCGAGGTAAAGGTGCGGCAGTGGCCAAGTATGTCACCCGACCTCAACCCTGTTGAGCACTTGTGGGGAATTTTGAAGAGACAAGTTGAGCAGCGCTCCCCATCAAAAATCAAAGCACTCAAAGAGGTCATCGTCCAGGAGAGGAACAGGATAGACAGGACAATATGTTGCGGACTTGTACTCTCAATGCCAAGAAGGATCAGTGCAGTGCAAAGGAGGACATACTTAGTACTAGAATATTACATACTTGTTGGATTGTATCAAGGGTGTACTCCTCTTTGCAACCCTAGATTTAAGCAAAGTTGCCTTGTTTATTCTTTCTGCGTTCCGCACTCTAGTGAGATATAAAATTAACTACTATGTGACCAATGTGCTGTGCAGTTATCACAAAATAGCACTCTTATTATTTTTTTTTATCCACACACAAAAGTAATTTCTGCTGTACAATACAAAAAGTTTAAACAGCGTTGCCTCACACTGCTCCAAACTGTCAGATCTTATGAAGACTGAAGTTCAGCACTGATTTAAATCTGCAGACAAAAACACAACAGCAAACGATTTGCATTTTTGTTGTGGATATCAGGGACTGCTGAATGGTGTTTTTAGGAATAAAAATTAATATTCCCACTTGATAATTTTGCCAAACTATAATCAAGATACAATTAAAGCAGAGAACAAACAAATTACCAAACTTGTGTTAATACTTCAAGTCATTGTATTTTTTGGGGGCATATTTTTTCACATTGTGGCAGTTCTGTCTGGGTCATACACTTTCTCCCTCCTCCCTGTGTATGTATCTCCTCCCAATTCTTCACCTTGACCCCAAGCACCTAAGCAAAATTCCCCCATTGTCCCGTCAGCAGTCACCTGAAACAGCTTTGCTCTCGTTCCTGTTATTCACCTCAACCTTCAGGCCCTTTCTCTGTGAAGCTTTTTCTACTGGGCTTCAGCTGTCTGGACCTGATGGAAACCACTGCACTTGTTACACCATTGGGCTTTCCTCGACTGATAGGGTCAAGACCTCCAAGGTTCGTAATCTCTGGCTTGTGTGGTTTTTGTGTACACTCTGAGTTTTGGGTCTATTCTCCTGTGTTGGTAAACTGTTTTTTTTTGTTTGTTTTTTTTTTAGGCTTTTTCCATCTCTGCAATTCAGCAAGCCTGTATTTACAGTGTGTGTGTGTGTGTGTGTGTGTGTGTGTGTGTGTGTATGTATGTACAAGTCTTTCTATGGCTGTGTGGAAAAATTTTGGCTTGAAACCATCGTATTGAGGACATTTCTGCTGTTTGAGGGTTAAAACTTAGAATTAGAATTGTGTTAGGGTTAGGATTAGGATCAGGGTCAGGGTTAAGCATTCAGTTGTGATGGTTAGGTTAAGGGGCTAGATGCAATATGTCAATTAGTGTCCTCACAACTGATGTAAGACAAGTCTGTGTGTGTGTGTGTGTGTGTGTGTGTGTGTCTGTGTGTGTGTCTGTGCGCACTTGCATGACCATGTCAGGCCTCGGCCCATTGATGTTTCTCTGAGCTTTCTCCTCAGCCAAAGGAGCACGCAGTTCCTCCAACATCCAAATGTCTAAATCCACTTCAAAGGCAGACGAGACTAAGACAGCTGGGCTCAAATGGCAGGGAAGCCTGGATGCGAGCCTGCCTGTGGGTTCTCCCATTCAAAGACCCTGACCTGATTGTGTGTTTGTGTATGAGTCCTTATATTTGTGTGTGTGTGTGTGTGTAAGTGGGAGAGCTGAACATATAAGTTCAGATATCATGTGCGAAGGTGTGACAAGCACACATTGAAGACGTACACATACTCTTTCAAAAGTCCAAGGGGTAAGGTGTAGAGTGCCACAAAATGGGTGAAATGACACAAGAGGAAGACATGAGGAAAGTGGCCCCAAGGGACGCTACTTGACAGCCTGATACTACTTACACACACACAACTTGTGTTTGACGCAGGACACACATTCAACCTGAGACATTTATACCAGACTGCTATAATCCCTTTGACTGCAATTCTACACACACCACTGCTAAACCATAGATGCTTACTAGACTTTGTATAAGAAATACAGTGTGGGATCATGTTAAAAAGTCATTATTTTCCAAAGCACTTTTCTTGGATGGTTTGGTGCAGCAAGCCTGGTTGCATTTATTGAAGCACTGTGGCATGTAAACAGCCTCTCTGCACTAATCATTTGTTGCGTTTGCTTCGTCTGCACACCAGAACATCTTCGGTCATGTAATATGTGCATGTAAAAGTACTGTGTCAAAGAAAGCTTTTTTCCTCAGTGTAGATGTTGATTTTTTGTGGATAACCAAAGTACTGTGCACATTCTGCAAATATGCAGCGTGGTCTCGTGGGATTGCGTACAAATAGCACGCCACTTTTAGGAAATGTCGCCTGTCATTTCTACGCACTTAAATGACAAGCTTTTCGCATGTCTTTTAATGCCATTTCGATTAGGGGGAGGGGGAGCATTAGGGGTTAGTAAGTAGAGAAATGATATGGCATGAAATAACATGCGAAAAGCAGAAAAATGTGTGGTGATAACACACAAAATTACTCAAAGAAAAATGGCATGTTATTCATTCACCATTTGGTGAGACCCTGAAATATGCGGCATTTGTAAGCTTGTTTAAGGAAAGACGCATGTTATATTGTGCAAATATGCATGGGTTGACTCATGATAAGACAAATTTCCTAAGCAGGGCAGACACTGCCCTCACTATATGTTTTAACTGCCCCTTCTAAACGGCCAAAGCATAAAACTTTTATGCTCGGCATCTCCTTGATTGGTTGTTTGTTCCCAGTGTGGCTGCCCATATTAAATATAAACACTCAACATTTGATCAGTTCTGTACATGGATAATACCAATGAAGTTTTATTAAAGATAGATGATCCTTAATAACTGAAATAAAAAGAGAATTGCAGCATTGCTTTTTTCAACTCTACTTTGAAGTCAAAGCAAGAAGAGAAAACAGGACAAGCACATTCTCTCTTTTACAGGAAAATTCAGTTTTTTACCTAAGCCTAACCAAACCTTAACCATAGTATTATCACACCATAGAGCTGCTTTAGTTTTCAACACTGATTAGTGGCAATTTTGGAAAGTACAGCCAATTGAAGTCATTCTGCCGATAGGGGCATCAGATCAGAAAACCACTTGTATGTGTCGTTCTAGAGGGCATGGACAAACAACGCGTTTTGCTGTTGAATTTGGAGGACATGTCGTTTCATTGAAATCACAGCACAGTCTAAGTCAAGTCTGTAGTATGCCACAACATGTAAACTGCTACTGCAAGAATTTTAAAGCAAGTTCGGTTTCAAGTCAACCGGAAATTTCGGACTTGCCAAAAATTTAGATAGTTTATTGTTCTGGCTGTTATGTTGCTCAAACTTAATATCAGACTGACAGCAGATCTGTCAGCCTAAAATCTGATTCTAATTTGGGGTTAAAATCAGACTAAATCTGTACAGTTTGCTGCTTCACTGGAGGTGGAACTATGAAACATTTTACTAATTTTAAGAATGTATTCAGTTCAACAATTTTGTAGCCACTGGCGAAATAGCATGTTTGTTTTTATGATAAGCAGTTGCATCAAGGTCGAAATATGTATCATTATGCATCAGTAAGTTATTTCATTATCCTTCGTAACACTTTGCGTCTGTCTTCAGGCTTGTATTTGGAGTAAATTCAGTCTGTCGCTGGTTTGACTTGCATAATTCAGTTCAGCATGAAACTAGGTCTATTTAAGCACCGTTTAAAAGGAAATTGCCAATCTGCAACATAATTAAAATTACAGCATCATAAATGTTCCTGCTGTTTCAGTCTTTCGGTTAGAACGATTTGTTAATAAAGTGCATTAAAGTTAGCTTTTTGAACAGGAGAGAAGTATACTATATATAACAGCTAAGCTAGCAATCGCGCTTTCAGTCGCAAATAGGGGAACTCCGATCCAAATAGCTACCGGCAATTCAGCTTGAAAATTCTGTGTTACAGATTGGTCATATTTATGCTGAGCACCTCAACTCGGCGGCAGTTTAGCTAACTGGGGTCTTTGTACTCCTCTGGTTCTCCTCAAAGGCTTGCCAGTAGAGTGCAAGACATAACCACACTTTCTCATACATAAAATTTTTTCCTAGAGATTGTAGAAGTAGTGTCATTTCAGACAGCCATAATCACTGTTAACACTCATGCAGTACACACACTTTCCCAACTACTGTGTATACTGTATTTTCTTTTGGAAAGATAGCCAGAATTATGGAAGAGACATGTTTACACGCCATCTTGTTGACACCCAAACAATCCATTATGGAGGTCTTAATGAGAAGAAAAGGAGCAAAATCCAATCAAAATGGCATTTTGAGCTACAATGCCCCTTTCGATCTTACTCCTCGGTAATAATTAACATTACACTCAAGCCTGGCAGATGAGGACCTTGTAATGAGGGTAGTGAAGTAATGATATCCCATTATGACATGCAGATCCCTTGCTGAATGAACTGCCAGAGCTGCGCTCTGTGGTGAGGCGAGTTACTCCTTCAGAATACACTCAGGTGGTAGCAGTGGAGTCCTTCATCCTCGTACAGCTCAATTTAAGGACGTCAGTATGACCAAGGACACCGGCAAACACTACTGTTAATTGATGCAGTAATCATATCACATTCAGGGCCAGATAGTATTCATTGCTGTCCTATTGAAAGTGATTTTTGAAGATTATATCCAGTATATGAGCAACAAAGGGAAAAAAAACACAATCGGTGGCCATTATTTAAGGTCATGTGGGGTCTCTAATGCACTGGCCTATTTGTTTATTTGACGTTCGTCTATAGTGGCTAATTGCAGAATAGAGGGTAAGTAATGAAAGAGAACTACGATAGGATAAAGAGACATGGCGAGAGCAAGAAAGCTTTGAACACATGGACAAGACAGGTGTGTTCTTCTACCGGGAGCCCCAACACACATGGTTTGTGTCAAACCAAGGTTCCAAGGAGGGGGTACTTTACAGGGATCAAAGAAAAAACATGACAAGAACCTAAGTTGTCCTTTAATACAATGTTATTCAAGTCTCTTATTGAAGCCAGTTGTCTTGTAAAGCAAAGCCAGGTAATGATTAAAAAAAAATTTTAAAAAATTGAGGTCAGCAAGTGATAATTTACAGATGTGACATAACTGGTCCACAAAGGCAACATGACTAACAGTGGTTTGATCAAAAAAGACAGTTTCAGCAATCAAAAACAAATTAACATCATCATATCTCTATATTGCAGTAGGTGTGGTTATTATTTTACCGTAGCCATTTTACACCATTCCAAGCTATCTGTTGATGATGTAGCCGGATTAAAAAATGCCTCAGTGACTGGCTGATATAATTACATGGTTCAGCTTCTTTACTATGTGTATTCACGAGTGCAGGCATGCAGCAGCTGAATAGCATGTGTTATTACGTGTCATGATTTATTGCTAGGTCAAGATGCTGAGCTTCGATTAGCTCCCTCTCAAGCTTTTTAAGGAGTGAAGGTAATTGACGATGTCTGCTTGGAGCACTTATGCATTTGTGTCATAGTCATAAACAGGATGCCATGGAGAAAATAAAAATTCTCATCTTTTACTCTACACAGAATAAAGGTGTGTTGAATTTAGGAGCTTGGTCATTTATTGTGGTTTTTAGCTGGGAATAAACTGAGATAGGTATTCACTCTTTACAGTCCCAAGTACCAAGACAGAAAAAAAATATTACAAAAGGCAAGATTTAAAAGTAGAAGTGCCTGCTCCCTTTTAATTCTCCCTATTGTGCTGTACAACATTTCCAGATTGTTGCATATGCAAACGAAATCACAACATTTTCATCTGTGGGAGTTTTGACCATGCCCAAGCTCCCCTCTCTGCTTATCCTTTCACACCATGCTTTCCTGGCTTTCACCATGCATGCCGCTGCTGATAGTGTTCTGTTGGGTTTTATGTTCTGTGCCTTATCAGGTCAGAGGATTCCACTGAGGAACAGCAGTTTTGTCGCCACTGACCTCCCCAAAAGTCACACAACAAAGGAACTAAATTGAGCAGTGTCGGATGGAAAGCAAAGAGTGGACACCATTTGCAATTCAAAGGCAAATTAGGAAAAGGAAATTGATGTTTAAAGAATTGAGTGACAATTGTTTAATATTGAAAACCTACTTTAATCAACACCTAATCAACTAAAAAAGTAATAGCACTTGAGTGGAGGTAACATTATGACCTTGTACAGATTTTAAGGTCATCACTGTCATATCCAATCTTTGGAGTGACTAGTCAGGATAAATCAAATTACAAAGATATCAATGACAACTGCCCTTGTACTAAGTCAATGTTTTCATCCACATGTGCTCAAGTTTTCTGCAGTAATCAAGTCGCAGGGTCTCACAAATTTGAAAGTAATGTGAATAATAAATGAGATGAATGTTAAAATTCCAGACATGGGTTAGAAGCTCCACTGTTGAGACAGGACGGTGTCAGGCACATCAGCGACCATATTATTATGCATCAATCACACACCTCTGTCATTCCACCCACATACAGATACAGTCTCCATCCAAAGATGGAGGTCAAAGTAACACAAGACAAAGTATCTACAACCATGCTAGCACCCCGGTGAGGCTGTACTTATGCACAGTGGTGCTTTGAGCTAAATGCTAATGACAGGAGAGCAGATTGCTTGCAATGACAATGATTACTTACTAATGTTTAGTGGGTGAATTGTTTACAATCTTCCTCATATTAGTTTAGCGCAGAGGTTTTCAAAGTGTGAGGCGCGCCTCCCCAGGCGAATGCAGGGAGGGGGATTGTGAAGCAAAGCTACTTTGTGAGGTGAAATCGACATGTGAATGCATGCAGTGTTCTTGAAACAACTGGAAGTCTGTTACTATTTAACCCACTGATTTGAATGGTCAACAGTTGCCAAACAGTAAAACATTTCAAAGTTAATATTAATTGATTTTGTTGCTCCTATTATTATTCTTTGTCTTACTCTTTTTTGGGGATAATCATGAACTACAGTTCCCATAATTTTGTGGCTATGAACAGGAAGTATACTGGGACCATAAATGTGAAGAAGAATGTTGCCATGGAGTCAGTGAGTTAACGTTAGCTCTTACCATTTTGGCGATTTGACACCATTGAAAGTTTGCTGAATTAGCTATTAGCATTTAGCATTGAACCTATGGCTGAATAGATAATTATCATTGGTTTACTTTGAAACTGAAGAAAACTTAGGTCTGCAGGCAAGGAGCATTTTTTCCGCAGATTTATGGATTTTAATTCTCGATGGACATTGGAGATATTATATCATCGAGAAAATTTCACTGAATCTGTGTCTGTGTGTTTAATTTTGACTGAGTTATGACTCTGAGAAAAGAGTACAATGTTTGATTTAAACTGTGGATTTTAAAATACCTTAAATGGCTCCATGGGCTCCACAGGTCAAACAACCGTAATTTACTTCCAGTTGTTTTAGAAGACCTGCATGCACCAGTCCCTTTCACCTTATCTTTGACTCATATCTCTCCCTGCTCACCTCCCCTTCAACTCTCCCAAACCCCCCTGGCAGGACGCACTTCACAGTTTGAAAACTTCTGAAAAAGATAAGCGATTTGTGAAACCAACTGGAAATATGACTTGGACTGAGCTGATTAAGCGACTCATTGCGGCTCCAGTGGAGGAGTTCAGCAAGGTGAACCTGAAGGGAAACAAGGCTGCATACTGAGTTGCATCGCCTAATGCAAAGGCAGTAAAGGCTCGTACTACTGAGGACATATTGATATAGACATTAATAAGGCTCGGTTACAGATAATTGAAAGATGGTAACAGGGTAATGTGAGTGGGAGGGGGATGGTTCAGTCATGGATGTCTTCATCAAATCTCATGGCAATCCACCATACTATTGTTGTTATTTCAGTGTGGACCAAAGTGGTGGCACAACTGACTTACATTGGCATCCCTAGTGAGGGTAGGCATTCCTATGCATCATTTACACAAAGACACCAGCGAAAATGTCTAACCGGAGAGACAACGAGGATCAGGAACTTCTGTTGCTAAGGGCCGACCCCAAAATTGTCAGACAAATTCAAGAAACGGCAAGAGACTCGTTGTTTATGACATAAACCAAACACTGTAGCATACTTTTTTTTTTTTTTTTTGTCATGTCCTGCCTCCTTCATGCTCTTTCCAGGTACCCCTCTTCGCCTAAACCAAACTAGAAGAAAAGTAATTCCAATAAGGGAGAATGCGTCTGACACGGCCATTCTCCTGTTGTTTGTACATGTGTGAAAGGGCAAATGTGGACTATGTCTGGACCTGATTTTCCGGACATTGTCTGGAGTTCATATGAGAAAACAGCTTGGGGGTCCTTGATTTATATTCAGAGAAATCATGACAGTAACTCAACTTCAACCCTGGATCCCAATCAGTAAAGACACAAACAGTATAGAGAATGGGCTGTTGAGAAGGGTAGAACATGAAAGAGACCAAGGCAGTAGCTCATCTTGGTAAATGAGCTCATGTCCATGCAAGTGACCTGTGATTATTGATAAAAGCCCTTTGCATTGGACCATCATCTGCATCATTGACTACTCAGCTCTCACTTGGACTCTTAAATCACATATCAAAAGGAGCTGGTATAATTCCCTAGGTCTTTGTCTCTATGTTTGCTCATTCTTCACACACCTATTTTCCATACACTTAAAATACCTCACATCCACAGAAAATGAATGCTCCTACACTTTTGTTTTTTTTTTCCGTGCAGAGAAGCCACAAGATTTTTGATTTGTGTGTCGCAGCATCTCTCTGTGTAATGGCAGAAAGATTTGAAGGGAATTGAAGATGGTTGATGAGGGGAAACCAGTGTGTGTGTTTGTTTGTGTGTGCTCATGCGATTGTGAATCCTCTTACATACAGTAGTTCAAGGCAGGTAGAAGCCCTAGACAAAGTCACAGACGCAGAATACCTCACACAATATGACAAAGCCCCTTCCACCTGAAGACGAGCCCTTCAAACCTCGTATCATTGAAGACATTTGAAAAGAAATCATAATTGTTCTTTCCCATCTGAAGGACAGATTGTTGTGAAAGGGACTGCGATTGGATATGGATCATAGCTGACATACTGGGTAGCTGTTGGACCTACAATACTTACCAGCATCTAAATGTAGTAATGCAAGCACTAACTGTTTTTAAGTTAATGAAATTTCACAGGATCCTCATTCCTTTGAAGCTAAGGCTCAGCGTGAGGTAACTGGTGAAGCTTTGATCCCTTCCACTCCAGCTTTGCATAAAAAAAAAAAATCATAAACAAGAGAGGACAATTTATCACAAGAAGGGAAATTTTAGAAAGGCGAGGAAGAAAAAAAAAAACACACCAAGGATACCTTCACAACAAAACAATGGGTCACTTGGCTATTTGATTCGTGTTGTAATGAAGATTGTTGTGAGGCTACATGACAAGTTGGAAGCATACCACTAGTTATTCTTCCTTTTTTTTTTTTTTTTACATTTGTGTCTACCTGAGAGCTACTTTGATGACACTTTTCTATAAAAATAAACGCCCCCCCTTACATCGGAAAACTTGGCCTTTTCATGTTGTTTCAAAGACATTGCCTGCGATAAATGTCGGGTTGCATCCTCAAAGGGTTTTAAAAGCCAGAGAGGAAAGGTCTGGATCTTTCATCTGGCATCCACTAAGTGTACAGAGGGAGGAAAATGTGTGAGTATGCACCGCTGTTGATGGTGATGGAGTAGATCTGCCCCCTACTCCCACCCCGTGAAGCAAATGGTCAGAGCTCCCCTTTCAGTGCCTGCATTCTCAAGCCACCCAGCATGCCTCCTTATGCAGCAAAACTTAACAGTCACTGAGCAAGCCACTGTTTGAATTGAAATACTTTTTTACCTTGAAATAGATTCAAATGGTAGGGAATTTGTGTTTGGACATTAATGAAATTTTAACCCCAAAAGATTTTCTGTATTAAATATTATTTTAACACAGTTCTATCACCAAAACACTAAACAAAACTTTGATATTTAATTTTTCTAAAGAAACACCTTCATTCTAGGAATAACTAAGACAAGAGTTTGTTAAACCATGAGGTAAATGTTGGATAGTAGCAAAAACAATGGCCCCTGTGCATACAAGTTAACATTTCTGGAAGCCCACTAATCACATTGTAGTTGCAGAGATTGTGCACACAGCAGGAGCATACACCGCAGAATGCATCATCTCCGTGTTGCATGGCAACAGTTGAGCCCAGGTAGCAGGTGTGAGCATTATTTTATTCAGGAAGTGTGTGTAGCCCCGTGCTGGCATCCATAATGGAGCCAATCCTTCAGGGCTACATGTGGATCTCCAAGCAGCTTGAGCCCTGAACGCTGAGGTGCGTTTGCTAACACAGGGGTTTCATTAACCTCCGTGTTAGCGAACAGTTATAATGTTGGCAGCTGCCAGATGGGAACAGGGATGGTAAGATGGTTCATGTCATCACATAATGTGGCAGGTGTTGTTCAGAGAAAATCCTGAGTACTTAATATTATAAGTGGGGGAACGTCTGGGATAGACAGACAGGGGAAAAGCCAGTGAATGTCTCTGGGGAAATGGTTCTGCACACACAAATTTTTTGCAACTCGATCAATTTTACAGACCCGTCTGACAATCTTTATCAAATAACAGTTCATTACTTACTGTATGTCATATCAGTCAAGCCTTGTCCACAATATGTCTTGTCTCCAGCACTCTTACCTCAATGGGAGTCATTAAGACTTTTTCTCATTAATAATTTAATAGAGGGGAGTCAAAACTAAAGAAATATTGGAGCTTCCTCAGCCTTTTCCCCAGATGCTGATTGCTGCTGAAAAAGGCAGTTGGAGGTAAAAAAAATTGCCTAGCAATTAGGGGCAAACCATGGGCAAGTCCCAACCATCACTCTTAATTTTGTGCTTTCACTGCCTTTCTTTAAGTAGCTACATATGACTTATGCAACGGTCCATGTTCCATTGATGAGATTTGCAATTACAAGAATACTGGGGTTCATCTCTGGTGATTGAGAAAACAGCTACATTTGCAGAATCACTTACCGTATTTTGATGTTGGTCATCTTTGTCGATATCGACATAATTGTCCCTCTCTGCCCTCAGCTCTCAACATTTGATTGCATGGCAACCCATGCAGAGTCACCGTTAGCGCAGCAAGTCATGGGCCACATGTATCTTTTAGAATTGCTGGATGAAGCTCAAAACTCAGAATGCAAAAGCAGGATTGTTGCATGTTTTCTTACTCTTGGATTGGAAAGGCCAGTGTAACATCCAGACAATGATCTTTGGTCTACATATCCACCAGAGCAAAATCAACGAAGCTTCAGATGGTGGTCTTGGCCTGCAGGAGCTCTGACCACGCTGTGCCCGTGGTGGGATAAAGTAAGACTCTTCTGCCTTTGCTGACTTGAAGACTTCCCACAGGAAACCATTAGTCTTTGGCAAAGATCCAGGAAATGGCCTTGAGGTTGTTCTTTGGTGACATATCCCTACATAAGTGGAGGATGCATGGCTAAAAAGATAGAAAGATAGGGCCTCACTGCCACCACCAAAGTACTGAAAAAGCCCAGTAGTCTATGCATGCCAAGCGAGACTTTCCACCAAGACAGAAGCAACATCACAATGTTGAATCCTCAGTTGGAAGGCCAGAGTCTTGCAGCATTTCCAAAGTCATTGTTTGCCACTGTTGGTCGTTTAGCTGGATCTTGCTTATGAATGCCATGCATCAGTTGGTGAAAGAAAGTGAATGTCAAGTAGAGAAAGCAAATTGCAATAGATTTTACTGCTCCCATTTTTGATTGGCTGTGCATGTATATACAGTACGAATTTCTTGGATCCATGAAGATGAATGGTCAAGCCTACAAAGACTTTGTGAATTAATCATAACTCCATAAAATAAAGCCACCACTAAAAACCCTTAAGCCCATGCACTTGCTTTCCTCTTCACTTTTTCTCAGACCCCTCCCCAGCCAAGTTATTTCAGACCCCAACTGATTAATTTCAGTTCAACCTTGGATGCTATAAATACCACGTGTACTGTGAACGTAAGCCTCTGTGCAGACATAATTTAGCTGTTACATGTATGAGCTAGATTTAGCCACTTCATTCTCCCTTACTGTCAATATCTTTAAAGTAGACAGTGGTCAGTGTTCATCCTAAACCCAGCAGAGTTGAATTTCCCTAAGGAAATTAACTACTGATGCGCATCAGCATCAGTGTAAATTTCCCATGTATGGTGAACTGAATTACCTAGCCGCCGCCAGTATTTACAGAGAAACACATATTTTATGGCAGTGCCAATTTAATATATTTTGAATTATAGAATGTGCTTCTTAAGGGAGATGGGGGCTGCATGCAGGTTTTTGCCTGCTTGTCAAATAAATGCACTAGAGTTTGGCAGCTCATTTCTTTAATTTTGATGGTATAAATCAATGCATTGTGCATGTTGGTAGAGACAGATATGTGTCATCAGGTTTATGATGTTTTTATATTAGGTTGCTTTCTTAGAGTTTTCTGGTTAAAATTGTGTTGCGTTTTCCATGAAACAGGTTTAACAGAAGTATCTCAGTACTTTGGAACACCAGATGATTTGAAGTTAGGGGTTCTTGTTCTGTTATTACGGAGTACTATACGACTTCCTGAGCAGCAACTTGGTGTTTGGGAGGAACTTATACATAGTATCTTTAATTTCTGGATACCTATTCTAATATTATGGGGTACATGAGGGTGACCAGAGCTGCACACATACACAGGTCACAAACAAGCATATGGCATCAACATTTGATGTTGACGTAGGCGGCAGTGCCTACATGTATGTATTGTACGAAGCCCACAGGAACAGAGCTGGGCAATGAAGCGATTTTGACGTAGTGGCTGCACTTAGTACTAACAGCTTCCGCCTTCATCACGTGATGCACGAAAAAACACAATCATTGGAAAAGGAACAGCTGTAAAATGGTGAGTAAAATTTTCTCAGTGTGATACCCCCCCACCAAAAAAAAAGGACCCTTTTTTGTGAACAGAATATGATCCATTCAGTCCAATAACATCGGAAAGTTTAGGCTTATGCGCAGAGTGAGAAACTTTCATAGGAATGAATGAGGTGCCACCTTTGAATCTGACCTTCAGCTATCCTTAATACATCCATGATCAGTGGCTACTGTACTGGTATACCATTAGAAAGGTTACCCTGCAAATTGGGAAGAATAATGCGTAGGTTGTGGGCCCTAATCCTAAAGCATTACGAATGTCGAATCTGCACAGATGTATAAATGGTGAATCATAAGAATGGTGTTAGTAGTGTAAACAGGTAACAGGAGATAAAGTGTCTAAATTATGTCCTTCTAGAGCTCTGCTGCTGTCTAAGCACTGCGAGCACTGATCAACCTCAGGGAAAATACTTAATCTCTCATCACTTTTCCAAGTTCCAATTTGTCACCAGTTCCCATGTGCCCTCAGAACACAGCTTTTTGCCGCATATTTGCAGATGCCTCTTGTGAATGAGACGTTGCAGACATATCGAAGGATTTGCTGTTTTTCCCAGAATCCTCCTGCCATCTGCTACCCACCCTCAACCAAGATGCTTATATTGGAACCACCCTACCCTTTAAATCTCAGCATACAGTCCATGGCAGTCTATCAACAGTTTTTTATACAGTCTTTGGCTTTCAAACTCTGAGTTTTTTGCTAAAGTGAGTTATTTTATGAATACTGCTATATCTCTAAATTGGCATATTAACATGCTGTTATGACTGTGACAAAAGCCTTTAGACTTTATTGTCTGGCACTTTCCACAGTTGTCTCTCAAACAAAGATGAAATGCTGTGCCTTGCCGCATATTTTTACCTTAGCAACAGTAAACACTCTAGTTTCACCTATGAATGAGTAGAGAAATAAACTGAAACAAAATGTACAAATGTATATCTCTATGGATGATTAATTGAAGTCAAAATGTTCTTCCACCATTTTTTTCAAGAAGCTGCAAGAATTACTGTGACTAGTTAGGTGTATGTTTACATATGTAGAGCTGTGTTTGCATAGAGGCCCTAGGTCAAAGGTCCTCAGAAGGTGCCTCACAGTTTGGAAAAGGAAGTTAATGCTTTGTGACTGAAACCATATGTTAGTGACAGTTTTTAGGAAAACATTTGCCTTATTTAAGAGTCGGTGGTCAAGACTGATTTTCAGAGTGGTTCATTAGCTTCACACCCTCTCACGAGCAGATCTGAGGAGGCTTGATTTGACGCTGTACTTCTTGGTAATAAACCTTTTATATGCGATCAAGACGGTGTCAGCGGAGTCTCCTTCATCCTCTTCACATCATCAACACCATCTAATAAACTACTCTATCAAGTCACACTGTGAGACAGTCTTTGATCAACCAGAGGGAGATTTTGAATTATGTCCTGCAACACCTTTTTTTTTCTGTTGAAAATGTGTCATTTCTTTACAGAGACAACCGTCTAGAGCGTTGAACGACCAAGCTTAATACTGCATATGTGAAAATGTGTCTTTGTGGCATCGCTCTCAGTTAGAGAGAGATCTGTTAATGAGATGAGAAAAATAGAACACTCGGATGCGCGTTGCAAATTTGACAGGTAAAAACATGAGCAAATGCTTCAAAAATTGCTCTCCCCCACACATAAGGTGCCCAGATGTACAAGTACAGTACACAAACAAAAACTTTGCATTGAAAACTGTTCCATAATCTTAAATCATGATTTGACGTCTAGATCTGACAGTGTGAAACCTTGTGTTATGGATCATTAAAAAAAACCCTTAAAGCATTAGTGCAAATGCTGGTATTAGAGGTGCCTAAGTGGATAATATGGAACCTAAATACATTTTCTGTTTGGATGATACTTTGGAGGTGACAAACCCCTTGACCTTTTCCACCACATCCAATGGATACTGTAAATTTACATTTGAAATTTTAATGGTATCCAGATAAGTGTGAGGATTTTCCACTTTCCCAATTGTCTTGCTTGAAGCGTTTTTCTTTATTTTAAGGCAATAAAACTGCAGCTAGACTGCCTGTATTCTGCTCATTCATGTCTGACCATACATTTTTTGGTTTCAATTATTTGAAATGGCTAAATTAGCAAGGTATTGGAACATTAAATCTGATTCAAACTTTAGTACGTGCAGTCCCAGAATTTAGGCAACATACCAAAACCTATTCTCATCAGTTTAAAAGAGGTCTGTATGCACTGTAGACATTTTTCTCTACGACAAATACATGGAATTTGAATTGGAAAAGCAGCTGTGTATGCGAAGCAGTGGCCTTCGGTTTACTTGTACTTTATCTACTATTGGAGATCTATATAAAATGGCATGTTCATCATGTCGTGTGGAAATAACAATTGACCAATTTGACCTGAGAGGTATAAACATTTCTAGAAATGCTTAACACAGATAACACAGCCCACAGCACAACAGCCAAGTTTTGAAATACTGCTGATAAGCACCGTTACTGCGAGAATGCCGAAGTTTTTCATAATTTTAAAATTCAACCAGTAATTTTTATAAGTAATGCTTATTTCAATGTGAAAATGCATGGGGAAATACTGTGGTAAAACAGAACAAAAGTACCATGCAAGATATTGCATGAATACTGTCCTACACCATTAAGACTTTACAATATAAACTGATAAAGAATAAATAATGGTCCTGGAAAAATGGAAAGGGGACCTTTTTTTTTTTTTTTTGCGTATCTTGTATGTTGTCTTAACTCACATTACACAGTTTAATCAGCCTTGCTGCACAGCCAGGGTTTGCAACTTTTATGCTCCCACTGAATTGGATCAATTCACCGGTCACGACATGTGTGCTCGCACTGAAAGTAAACACGGAATCCCCGTTTGGTTTTGTCCAGTGAAATTTCAAATAAATGCATTCAAAAAAGATGAGTGCATCCTTATCAATGTTGACAAGAGGAGAGAAGTTCTACTACTGGTTTGTTCTGGGGCGAAGTTCAGTTTTATATCACAGCAAAGTCTCAGACTCAAACAGCCAACCCAATTGTCTGACTTGCCAGAAATCCAACTGTTCATCTAAGGCCAGATCGTTGATCATTCAGGCAATTAATCCTGCTTCGTGACCTCCCTCAAACTGCATGTCAAACAACAATCAACCTTGCGGAATTTTGGCCCATTTCTAAAGTTAGTCTGGGACGACCGACTCGGGGGCAAAAGTCAGGCCAAAATCTGTAGTGTCTGCCTGGCTTTAGAGGGCGTTCAGACCAAAAACAGCCCTGTGTTAAAACAGCTCAAGCAGCTGCATTGGTCAGGGGCATGTTGTTTCGTGTCCACTTGAGACAAATATTAACCCGTAACTATTTTCTCTCTCATCACAATGTTCATGAGGTAAACAGCAGAAATACGCAATCCACATCCTACATTTTCTTGCGGGGTCAAAGTTTGTCTCAACACGGCCTTAGACGTTTTGTGCAGATTGCTCAAATTACAATGAAATGTTTTTAGGGCATAATACAGTTTACTTAACTATTTTATCAGCTTAAAGCTCCACATTTGAAATAATTGTTCAAGAACATCACATATGTTCATGTTCTGGAGATAAAGGTGCAATAACTCTATGGGATCTCTTCTCAAATCATATTAAAACTATTAAGATGCCAAAGCTTTCACTCACTCCTGTTAATCCTTTGTGTGTTGATTTTTTTTTTTTTTTTTTTTTTTTTTTTATTGCTGCCTGTCACTCCAAATTTGTAGGCTCTCATGTCTTCTGATTATTGTGTTCTGGTGACCGGGAGATAGTATAAAAATTAATTCGATACCATAAAGTAATACATTAAAAAAAACAACAACAAACAACAAAAAAACTGCATTTAAGTAACAGCTGTAATTGTAGTTTCTACCTATTAATTTTGCGTGCTGGGATAAATGTTAACAACATTGGGTTTAATCCTGCACATCGACTGTCACATTGTTATTCAGCACATGAAAAATCAAGCCTAATCTTTAAATCCAGTGTGATGAATGAACATTAATGATGGATTGTTTCTTAAATAATAAAGCC
This sequence comes from Xiphias gladius, assembly GCF_016859285.1. NCBI lineage: Eukaryota > Metazoa > Chordata > Actinopteri > Istiophoriformes > Xiphiidae > Xiphias > Xiphias gladius. Next base: position 11,823,191 of record NC_053411.1, read on the forward strand.
TCTCCATATGCATTAAAAACTGAGTAACCATACACTTTAACTGACTGAAGGTGTAATGAATCAGTGTATATGTGGAGTCCTTGTGTGTAGGCTGAGCCAGAGCACTGTGTACCTGTCAACTTATGTAAATGTGACTCTTTATTAATGGCAGGGCAGCGGCTCTGCACCAATGGCTGTCGATGTGTCGATGGGGGCCGGACCTCCCATGCGACAGTGCTTATTAGTGGTTGGGCGCGAGGGTCATTTCAGCAACTCTGCTACCACAGGACGCGGCATGCGGCATTCACTGACAACCCTGCTCACCTTACTCGCATGACCTCAAGAAGTGAATTGAAGAATGAGGAAGAAAGCAGGGGGAAATTTAAATAAAGGAAGAAGGGGAGACAAAATCCTCTCAGTAGAGTACAAAGTGTCTTAAATATTAACTTGACGGGTAAAGGCCCTCATCTTTGTTAGAGCCTGTATACCATATCCTTGAAATATCACCGCTTGGCAGGAAAATGGCTGCAGAAATTTGGAATTTGATTAATATGTTGGCCAATTCATCTGCATCCATTCATAGAACTCTTGATTGCTTGCTAGTTATGATATCATGGAGCAGGACATTGGCAGTGTGACACTGTCATTTTCAAGTCTAAACTGACACCTGGGGCCACCCAATGTCCGTCCAAATTCTCTGACTGCAAGACAATGGATGACAGCTTGGAAAGCGAGTGTGACCATACACGACGTTGATTGGATGGCCAGTGGAATAATCAGGTCTTTCAGCCCCTGTTCCAGAAACGTTATTCGTAATTTCAACTCTCATTTGATTCTTACGAATGAATTTTGCTTTTTCATTCCAGCGTGTGTTGAGTCTGGAACATTTTCAGTGAAGATTAATGTTTTCCAAGATAGTTTTTAATCATTCAGTCTGCTGTGGTTTTGGTTTCTCGGGTTTATCCTACTTTCATGGCTGACCAAGGGAAGAAAAAAAAAAAATCTTTATGAACACATCAGAGGATCTTAATGTGAACATTTAAGAAGTTAAGCATAAGCCAAATCCAAAGCATTCGGCGACAGGAAGAAAAAAAGTGTGAAATTGTAGAGCTTTGTTTATTTCAAAAGCTTTCCTCTCTCCCTGGTAGGGATTTCTGAATGTGATGTTAATCTCTTTATTATCTTTGAAGGCATTTCACCTATAGGACCTTGTGAATAAGCCTAATCTTAGAAAAATAGCAAAATATTGAGTTCTGGCTGTGACTGATAAAACATGCTTTTTTCTTGCTGTGTTCCTTTCTCCCTTTTGAGGACAAACAGACTCCTTTTAAACAGCTAAAGAGCAAAAACGTTTAATCATAAAGCAAGGTGACCGCACATTCTGGTTATCACACTTGCTCAGTCGGTTCCCACAAACACACACATCTATGCATATACAAGAATGTCTGCACACATTATGTATACACTCTGATGTGTACAAAGGCACCCAATATACTGTATCTACAATGGCATAGACTCTACGTCTACATAATGCATATCCACACACACACACACACATATGACTTCTGCATTTTTTTTTTTGTAAGAGTTTGCATCTGGCTGTTATATAACACATCTACTCCCTTCTCCTCCTCCTGACATACAAGGGGAAACATGCAGGGACCTGCTGTATGATGATATATTCCTTCCATCACATTGAAATTCTGTAAATATCAGTTCATATTTTCCCTTTCCTCTTAATTGCAGCAGTTGAAAAGATTGTCCCCAACTTCAGGAAGGGAAGGAAATTGCTTTTAAGGAGAGGTTCAGGGCTGAACATAAACATAGTGATGACTCTGATTTGGGACCATGGTTCAATTTTTCCACAAGTTTGGTATATTTCATTGAGAAAGGGCACGCTGCATTTGGTCATAATCTTTTTTTTTTATTTTCAATATTCCATCAATTTAACAGTAAACATAAGCCTGTGAGATGTTGATGTTTAAACCTTTTACTATTTAAATGAAACAATTCATTAGGCTGTGAAGGAATGACCCTACCAGGAGTATAGGCTCAAGGTTTAATTTGGAAATCAGGAGTTCTCTGAACATGGCGAAGGTGCTGATCCAACAGGTCAGGGGACAGAAAAAAGTAATGGAACTCATCAAAATAGCAGTGCCTGGAGCACATTGGACAACACAGGTCCTAACAAGGCAGTCATTATAAGCAATGTGCAAACCTGCTGTATACTGCACGCAGAATATTGTTGTTCTGATGAGACATTTGGGTCTAGAGTACAGTCACTCAAGCCCACAGCTACTGTATGGGACATACAGGTTTTCCTTCGTCATTCTTTCACAGCAAAGCACAAACACCCACTTCCACAAAAGCCTTTAAGACTATACAAAATTGAATCATAAGTTTAAAAAAAAAAAATTACATTTACATTATTTCTTTTTTTCTTTTCCATCTTTGTCATCATCATCACCCTCTGATTTCAGGTATGGATGAAAATATTACTACTTGTGCTGTAAGTAGAACCCTCACGCCGATCCAATGAAGTGAAGTGGAGCAAGTTCGGGCCCAGTCGGACCAAAAAGTGTCAGCACAGGACGCTAAATAAACAGGAGGTGTTTCAGCCATATTTTTCTGACGGAACATCTGACAGAACAGATACATTCTTATTTAAATCAGTCCAGCCGTCTACTCCGGCTGTGTAATAGCTTCTGTTCCATTCGCACTATATGCAAGTAAATGCACACGAAGGGTATTTTTCCGCTTCAAGTATATTTTCTTCCATTTTACATACGCAAATACAGTGATTGTGTAATAGACTCTGAGTGCTGCCAAATGTGGGTGATCGACAACTCAATACTGTGCCTGAACACATCCTGTGTAGACATGGTATAACCCACCAACTAAAAAAAAAAGCACATTTAAGGACACGCAGTTTCTCCATTTACTCAATACTGCATCATGGCTGAAAGCGCAGCATCCCACAGGTCTGTGGCATTAGAAATTTTTGTTTTGCAAGAAAATCATTGAATAAAACTGAAAGAGCTAAAGTTGCTGTCATTTTGGACTCTGCAGTTTGACTGCCCCCTGAGAGGTTAGCAGTGTCAAGACAGTTTGCAGCTGGTTGATGTCACGATTTTGAGTGTCATACATCTTTTATGTGGATAGTTTACTGTCATGAGCAAATCCTCTCTTTCGAAACTGATTACATTTGCTGCAAAATTGTTATAAATGTTGGTTTTGATGGGGTCCTTGTAGGACTACAAAGAAAAATTACCGAATGACATATATTCCAGAAAATTTAGTGTCAGAAGTTATAAATTCCACAACGCAGTTGCTTGTCTAATCTGGAGGGTTGAAGGTTATGTTCTGGCAGGATCTGGCACAGATGACACCTTGTATAAACTCTCTCTGGTGATTTGCAGCTCGAATCTTTGTCCATATTTCATTGCAAACAGATGTTCGTGCTTTATTTTGGCAGAAAATCCTCTCGCATCCCTCTCCATCTCTTTCCTCTATCTACCCCACCTGTCATCCAAGCCGAGCAGCTGTGACAGCTGTGTGAGTGGAACCTGAGTTTGAGAGCGAGTGACGCCGAACTGCAACTCCCGTCACGCCCCGTCCCTCAGGAGGGTGACGCTTAATGGCGACCTCCTCCATACCTGAATTGTTTCTGTAGTTCCGCCACACTCTCCCACCAGACATGGTACACCTACCTCCATATGGCATCTCAGCTCAGAATGGTTCCCCTAGGAAGCCAAAGGGCTCTCAGTTTCCTATTTCCAGACCAGAAAATCATGTTTGCGTGCAGGTGTGAGGCAAAGCAGCAGTCCAAAAGTTTTCTCCGTAAAGGGAATGTCAGTTTTAAAAAACATGATTTGGCAGCAGACCAGATAAAGATGAGTACTGTCTGTGGACAGAACTGAATGATTTCTTGTGCCTTTAAAATATTACTTGCAAGGAATTTTTCATATCCAGTTCTTTTGGTTTAAAAACACAGAAGTGCTGAGAGCTAATCAGAAAATTACATATTTTATATTTTTCTTTTCATTCCTTCATTGGAGTATTACTAAGTTTTATACAGTTTTAGTTTTATTAAAAAAAAAACAAAGACTCCTGATGGCATAGGACCATCTTCTTTCCTGCTAATCTGACCTATTTAATGCACGCTGTTACATCCAGCTTTTCCGGCAAATCCAGTCTTGCTTCTAGCCACTTGACCATTGGGATGTTCGGTGCGGCTGTGGCTAAGGAGGTAAAGCGGATCGTCAACTAATCAGAGGGTCGGTGGTTTTATCCCTGGCCCACATGTTGAAGTGTCCTTGGGTAACATGCTGAACCGCCAATTGCCCCTGGTGGCTGTGCCATCAGTATGTGTGAGTGTGTGAATGGGTGAATGTGACATGTAGTGTAAAGCGCTTTGAGTGGTCAGTAAGACTAGAAAAGTGCTATATAAGTGCAGTCCATTTACCATTTACTATTTTTTTAATATCAGGGCCGTCTTTTGGATTTGATACTTCAGTTGTTGAATGAGACACTGCATGCTGATTTTGAGAATTGACCCTTGCATGTTTGATCAAGCCACTAGTTGAGCAGCCTGCATATTTATCAGCCGCGACAGTTTAGCTGGTTATCGTTTTCACCGTCTGTGTTTATGTGTGTCATCATGGTAAAATATGGTTCTGGAGGCACCTACACAGAGCCGATTTTGAGTACTTTGGCAGGTGTTTATATGTCAAAAAACTTTACAGGTTTGAGTAGAGATCAAGGCCGAGTTCGAAGATGGGCATGGTCCGACTCATGAATACTGTGTACTCGTCTAAAAATGCAGTAATGACTACTGAGTACTCATGTAATAGTACCGCTAAGTACTCATGGGTCGGAATGTCAATATGTTGACAGCGTTGCAGCTGGTGTTACACCATCGGAAGACAGTCTCTAGTTTATCTTTTCTTTTAGGTGTTGCACTTTAGTTTAATGACCTTTTTATTCCAACAAAACTTTGCCATAAAACTGAACCGTGAACTAGCATTACAAGTTTGGAAGAAACAGCTGTAGGGTACAAAGTCTGAATAGGTAATTTCAATGTTATATTCCCGTATTTATGGCAATTTGTCAGCTACGGTTTCTCTTCAGCAAATGTTAGCAGTCTCACACAGAGACACAAAGTGCATCACATCCACCTGTTTTTATAAATTTTCCATTAATTTGGTTAAAATCTGTGGCAGCTTTGGATGGAAACTTCACACAATCAAACAAGCACACACATGCCCTCACACAACACACAAAAGGAGCATCACTTGCACACAAAAGAGGCAAAACAAATCAAACACAAAGGGCAGAGAGATTAAATCAGCCTGCTGTGTTGCACTGACCTTCACATCTGTGAACATGCACCATTCACGAAATCAAAATTGGATTTATTTAATAAGGTAAAATGCTTGAGTGTACAGTTACGGCACTCCATAAACGCACAAGGACGCCGCAGCCTGCTGATGCTTTCATGAAGATCAATTCAGAATGGCTGATCACAATATAATCCACAGCGTAATTATAAGACAGGGGACTTGTTCTTTGCTGCATGTTAATCTCGCTCTGCCTGACTTTTCTTTCCGTGTAATGTTTCCCAGGCTTTTCAAGGAAGCCAGATTCTCACAGATGCCAGTGTTCCCCTACAGTGTGCCTGCATGGTGTGGAAGCTCGCCATTGTTTTTAAGGGCATAAGTGGGGGAGGAAATATGTTTAGATGTATTATTAATAACATTTTTTCTAAACACCAATAGACTTTATGCATTCAGAGCCTTCTTGGTTCTTTCTGTGCATGTGTTGTAAGCATGACAGCCTGTTCGAAAGCATAGATTGTGTACTAGCAACACCGTACAATAAATGACTTACATGTGTGCAAACAATCACATGTGGGTAAGTCTCTAAGTCTATAATATTTTTTTACTCACTCCTCTCTAGCGCTCTCAAGACACACACACACACACACACACACACACACACACACACACACACACACACACACACACACACGCTTGCATTTGCATTTGAGCTAATCCCAGAGGTGTAATCAATGCGGAAATAGTTGGCATCAGCAGTATGACAGCATGCTGCAGCACAGCTAGCATAGCAATGAGTATCCAGCAAATCAAGGAATGGGAACCTTATTAAATAAAAGCGGGAAGGGTCAATACCAGCTATTGACGAGTCCATGAAGCCTGTGCTTCAAAGGCTTTCCCCTTTTTTCCTGTTTGCTTTTTAACAGCCCAGCAGGGAGACAAGTCTGCCCAGTCTGTGTCAAACTGGTATCCTTGAATGTTAATGTTGTGTCCTTGGGAAGTGACTTTGTTGTGCTCTGCGAGGGAACTTCAAAACCCTATCACAAATCAGTGCATAGAGGGATCCCTGGAGTATCGGACCTTGGGCAGTTTTGGTAAACATCCTACAAGAGCACACATACAAACACTAACCAATGTGTAAGATGTCTGACGGGCCTAAGAGTCTGTCAACATCAGGACTCATAATCAATGACAGCCATTCAAAGTTATACAGACGTCTGCAATTACGTGTCAATTTTTGGTCTGAGTGCTTGGCTTCCAAGGGCAGCAACAGCAGGAATTCAGTTATATGATACACAGTCTCAAGAGTCCTTCCACCTGGCTTCCCTTTGTCCTGCTCACCTTGTCAATATGTCATTGAGCAAACCTTTTTTGCCACAATTACACTGAAGGACATTGTTACAGGAAACACTCTGAACGCTAAAAGAAACCCCTCAATGCCTCATGATCAAAGAAAGTTTATAATACATGACATTTAGTGTCATGAATCAAATTCAGAGCGCTTGTGCTTGTATTTTCATTGCTACAAAGCTGCAAGCAAAACAGCTCATGTAATGACACTGTCCACGGACAAAATGGATTTGTGTTGTGCTTTTCCTTCCTTTCTTTTTGGTTCTGATCTGACAACAGAAGAATGCATAAATCTAAGAGAAGAGGATAAGCCAAAGGCACTGGAAGAGTTTGAGCCTTTAAAACTTCTTAACATAAGTGTGGCAGTATCAGAGTTGGAGCTGAATGAACTTGAACATGTTCAGATAATTTTCAACAATAATCCAGATTGAAAAGCCAGACACTGCTGAATGGAAGCACTTACAAGAACTCACAATGTCTCTCTTTGTTTAGATACAATCATAATGTTATACTGAGTTCTCTCTGTCATGTTATTCATGCTTAAATCTCACATAGGTTAGTAGATAAAATGTAGAATTTAATTATTTCCAGGTGTTCTTTTTAGTTAAATTGTATAAAGTTATAAAGTCAAATAACATCTCAAATTATGGATATTGATGTATAGTGTCTAAGCACAACCATGAGCAGGAGGACACCTATGGTCTGGACATAAGACATCGAGCAGGTGGTGAACTAAGAAAGAAATATACCATAATGGCCCAAATATTACATAACCCTAATTGTAAGACATAAAAGTAAAACATGAGATATTTTAATTTTAAAAAAGTAGCACATATTTATGTAGCTTGTCCATCAGTTACAGGCTGTTTGAAGCGTTCATAAAGGTTTTCTTTAGTAGGATAGCTTCTTGTCATCTTTGACACCTGTTTTATTCTTGACACAGCTACTTCTGTCACTTTTCGTGCATTCAATGGAGTGCAACACCATGAATGCCTTTGAGGAGAGACTGTTCAGTAGTATCCACCATTATCCACCGCCGTTAACCACCATTTGTATGTTTCATCGCCATTCAGAACAGGTATAAACAATTAACGACACTTTGTATGAACTAGTGTTTTACAACATACCCTGGCCATTACCTGTCAGACATCGACGAAAATATGATGTTAGTAAATGTACTGTCACCATGCGAGTGGCTGTGGGTGTATTAATATTCAGTGTTCAAGTCTGACTATCCCTTATGTCAGGCATATCCCCTCGGTAAACAAATGCCTTCCCCTTTATTTTTAGAACCTGTGGATATAACACTGTTGAGTATATGTGTCATACAACACACTTTTACATGCCTGTTGGACTAAAGCTTCTGGTGCTAGTCTTAACACAAGGAAAAGGAGAAATAAGGCAGGGGAGCAATGAGTGGCGCTGCTCTTGGTGGGGAAAAAAGAATAGACATTAAAATAGAGAGGGATCAATTCTGAACAGTTTCACCTCCATCAAGACGAAACTTATTTGAAAGACATTACTTGCTTTTTTGTTTTATGTTGTGATTTTTGTCACAGTGACATTTGCATTCTCTTAATTCTATTTCTGTCTGTGCAAATGATCACTTATTCAACAAAGACTTCAGCATTCAGGAAAATGTTAATTAGGTAGCATCGCCCTGAAATAATTTTGTTTAGTGGCTTCTCTCTCAAAGGAAACTACTGCATTTCGCCGCTTATCACTGTCAATTTTGAACACTGAACCCTGACTTGAAATTTATCGTAGCCTGAGGGGGGAATGTGCCTTGTTGCTAGCGTCAGACTTTTCACATTAATGCTATTGACCCGAGTCATCTTAGGGGGTACAGTAGGCCTCTAAATCCACATGCACCACAATCTCAGCAGATTGATGTGGCTCTGGAGTGAGTAACTTCATTGATTTCATTTCACAGGGCATTCGATTCAGAAGATCATCACCTACAACAAGATTGGGTTGGCATGGATTTTCTCCATCAGGTCAAAGAGGCTTAGACCGTAATAGTTTTTTATTACCTTTTGGCTGTAAAAACACACCCATCCATCATATTTCTGGCTACTGCTTGATATCACGCAGACATCACCAACTTGTCAATTTTTTTCAATGTGATTCCTTTTCTGCTGTCTTATATTGAGAAACTCTCTATTTGGTTAGCCATGAACCTTTAATGTATATAGTATGATGGAGGTGCCCACTGGAATGTTATTTTTCTTGCCTTTTGTTTAAGACATAAGGCTCTCGGCTTTGACCACATCAGGCAATCATCTGTCATTCAGCTCATGATTCTTTTACTCTGTCTGCTTCCTTCAATCCTTTACTGCATAATCCTAAAGTCAGGAACGACTTAATGACTTAGTGAAAATAGAAAATAATGTGCACTCTCAAGGCTCTATGCAGGTAGCTCAAAGTTTCACCACACTGACTTTGTGAGAATGCTTAAGTTCTGTGCACTTAAGTAAGCGTAGGATTGGGGTTAGGCTTAGAGTTCGGGTTAACATTCAAGACAGGGTTGAGTTTAAGGCTTTGCCATTTCTGTTGGCATGACTGGTATTATGCTAATCACCCGGTAAAGCACCACATGTACTTAATTCATAAAGGGAAATGGCAGGGTGGAAAGAATGTATCCAGGTAAATAAAGCTTTTCTTATTTGCAATGTCTGGCACGTCAGAGCAATGTATGTTTAACCGTAAATGCATTTTCTCCCTCTAAATGTAATTTAAGACAGGCTGACATACTGTTTCACACATGCAAGAATTCACACAGAGGTCTCATCAGGATTATGGCCAGTGGCTCCACATCTCTCCCTCCATGATAAGCCGTGGATACGTTCAGAGACCACGTCTTGCAGGAGCAGAGTTCTGGCCCTGCCTCGACTGCCAATTATCACCAAAGCAGAGGGCTAATTAAAGTTTGATTAAGTTCAGAATGTTCTTGAGAATATGCAGAGAGAGGGGGGGGTCGGGAGGGGTCCCACCAAAGATCACACGGTGTCTGTCAGAGGCAGGCGCTGTGAAATTGGATTGTTGGCCGTTATCAACCTTTGACCTTAAGTACCACGCCGCTTGGTGAATTCAGTGGCTGGGATAAAGAAAACTCACTCGAGGGAAAGAAAAATAGTGCTGTTGAATGTCCATCGTGGGCAAGAAAAGTGAGACGTGCTGTCACTAGAGAGCCATTCACTAATGATGTCTAGGAGGGATTGAATGTACAGAGGGAGAGTTTTTACATTAAGTAATGTATGCAAGGACATGAAAAATGCACAGCTTATACAGTCCACATTTGTCCCGATGACAGTGGGATCTTGAAAAGTTCTATTCGTGACTTCTCCATAGCTTCTCTGCGGGGTATGCATTGTGCTGTGTAGGAAACGGCATCCCTTTGGGAGCTGAGTTGCAGGTATGGAACGGGGACGTGTTGCCCCCTTAAGGGGAATAACAGCCCTGCTTGTTCAACGGTTGGCAGGGAGGCACGTCAGTACAACCCAGCAAACGTCCTCCTTCTGCTATGTTCTTACTGAACTTGACATACACCACACTGGCAAGGGGAGCTGCATTGCTAATTCATGACATGCACTTGCATATTAATGGCGCACCTTTTCGTGGCAAGTGAACATATGCATGAGGCGGCTCCGGGTTGTATTTTTCAAAAACAGGAAGAAGGTGAGGGCAGTCAGGTGGAAGAGCGGAAGACGATGGTTGACGGTAAGGCAGGAAAAACACTCTAATGGCTGGCAGAGAGAATTCCGGGGAACTCCGCACTGCAACTTCTGCAGATTTCACTCAGTGGCAGTGGCTTCTGTGAGTTAGAAAGGGTAATTATGATAATGGACATTAATGGCTTTATAAGTAAGCAGTAATGGCCATGGAGATTGAGCGTGCACACAGTACAGCACCTGACCTTCATATTCCTCTGTGAATACCATCTAACTCCATGCAACTGCATTAGAGGAGGGAAATCGTCATTGCTTGGCACAGGGTATTGTGTTGAGATCCTCTAGCCTGAATCTGTTAAGCTTTGTCTCACAGACTCAGAAGCTCGGATGCAGAGGAAAAAACACATTGTGTTTCAGCTCCACATTTCCACCTGCTCTCATCTGACTGACTCATGCCTTTTCCCTGTTTTAAAAGATTAGCTCTTGTGCTTTCTTTCTCCCCTAGAACTCCGCCCTTTTCTTCTTTTTATATTTCTTTCTTCCCCCCCCCAAAAAAAAAAAAAAAAAAAAAAAAATCCAGTTTCAGCACTTCTAAAGCTGATTCCTCCCCTCTCCTCCTTTCTCCTCTCATCTTGCTACTCTACTCTTGGCCGGGGGGTTAAGGGATGAAGGGGTGTCTGATTGGGTGTCTGCACACCCTTTATCTTCTTTCTCCACAGACTTGCATCCTTAATTTTCTTCTTTCTTTTCAGCTAAACACTGGCCATCTCCTCATTTCCTTCTCTAATGGTTTTTTTTCCCCCCCTAATGTGTCCCCTTGCACCTCTTGTCTCCTCTGCTCAGTTTTTGTGTTGTGCATTATACCGGCACCCACATTTATCAAAGTCAATCACCGGTTTTAAAAGTCAACGGGATAGCACACATTGATTGCCACTGTATAAAGAATAAAGCCTAATGTAAATTTCAGATCAAGGTCGATAATGGAATAATAAGTGTAAAGCATGACCTCTTAATGAATGTGTTAATATTGCCCTCTGCCCCTCTAGTTAAAGGATGCATGTGGCCCAAGCAAAGAAGACATTTTGTTGTCAGTGACCTCTTTTCTTTAATTCATTAACACCTTAGAAGCCAGTGCGCTGTATTTAAAGTCTGCGTATATATTTACAGGAAGAACAAAGTGCAGAAATCAAAATTAAGTCAATAATTGAGGTACCAAGAGAATTCCAACTCTAGTAAATATGCAAATGAAGATATTAAAAGCAGCATGTTGAAATAATTCATTGTTAATCCATCTGCTGATAGTGCCAGACAGTCTGAGAATCATGTCTGAATTTATCAGGAGGTCTATGACACTGTGAATCTTACAGAGAATTTAGAGTAGCATCTAACATAAGAATTTACAAGGGAAGAGATCTATCTTTGCCTTCTCATCTAGCCCGTATTAACTTTTAGCATTCTCCATTTTGGTTATGCAATCATCCTTTTCTGAAAAGGAAGAGAAAAAGTAATTTTGGACACAGGCTTAATAAAAAAACATGATGAGAGAATTCCAATTTACCTGATACTCATTCTTCTTTTTCCCCCTGAAAACAGAAGCTATTATGGCAGGAAGGCTGTCATGCAGAAAATAAGTGTGTCTATGTAATTATACGCATAAGCCCCCTTGCTAAAAACCACACTGATCCAGCCACAAAAAGGATTCAAGTTTCAGAATTGATGTGGTTACACAGAATTATCTGCGCTGTATAGTTTGAGTTTTGATATTCTGACAGGGATACATTTTCTTTACTCTGTCTTGCCACTGTGGGACAAGACCATTGTTACATCACTGCTGTGATTTTAGCATGTGATGCAACCAACGTTCATTATGAAAGTACAGTCGCAACAGACAGTAGATGAACAGTTAGCGGTCTATTTTCTTCTTCCCATCTTCAGATAACGCCAATTTGCCACTAAATGTGCGCAACTTGAATCCTGTCAATATGTAATTGGAGTTCTGTTAGAAATGCACGGAGTTCTTTGGTTTTAAAATTCTTAGCAATGCAGGGCCTTCATGTTCAGTCCCACCACACTCCAAACAAGGGTAGAAACAAGTCTGCATAATGTGTATAAGCTTTTTTTTTTTCTTTTTTAACCAAGAAAAAATGATTGAACACAGCTGCCCTTTCCCTCTTTTTAAACAACTCATTGCTTGGCATTCATACCATTGTACAGCACAAGTTCTACCGCTAGCAATTTACTTGTTCTGCATTGGGGTTAAGGAGGCTAAATGCCCTGCTCAGCAACAACTCCATTTCAACAGGGTAAGACCATTACTCCTCATTTCCACCAATAGCTGTAAATACGACTCAAGGCAGTGACTTAAAGCAGACTTAATTGCAAACATTAGGACTTGGACTTGACTGTTATGAGACAAGACTCCATAAAGCACTTAAGAATTACCTGGTAAAATCCCACAACAATAAAGAACAATTACAATGGTGACCTGCACACCTCACATGCTGTTAATATTTAATTATTAGACCTATGCATTTTAATGGACACCATTCAAAGATCTTAAAGACTCGGAATTGGTTTGCAATTTGCTAAAGACTGATGGATTTTCTCTTAGTGAATTTGTTATAAAACTTGCTTTGACAAGAATTGACACTTGACTTGGCTCTTGTCTCGACTTGTCCCTTGACTTGAAGTGGTCTCAACTAATTTGTCACATGACTTGCACTTTCATTGGCAAACTTGACACCTTACTTACACTTGTCTCAATAAACCGGTCGTGTGACTTGGACTTGTTTTGACTGACTTATCACTTGACTTGTTTCAACCGACTTGACGATTGTATTTGACTTGTTTCAGCTGACTTGTGTTGTGTTGAGACCACTTGATACTTGACTTGGACTTGTTTCAATTGACTTGACAATTGACTTGGACTTGTCTTGTCACTTGACATGGGTTTGTCTGATGCATCACTTGACTTGGAGTTCTTTCAATCAACTTGACTATCGACTTAGACTTCTCTGTTGACTTGGACTTGTCCCGACTGACTTGTCATTAGACTTGGACTTGTCTTGACTGACTTGTCACTTGACTTGGACTTGTCTCGACTCACTTGACACTTAATATGGACTTTACCTCAACAACTTGAGTTTTGACTTAAGGCATTGCTTTTCACTGACATTTCTTGAGTTTTCTTGGGCTAGTCTAGATTGACTTGAAATTTGACTTGTCTGGACTCACATGTCGTTGACTTGCTGCAGAAAGCTTAAAATCTACTCTGTTTCTGCTGACGTTTATATCAATCAGTCTGAGAAAAAACAAAGTACCCTCTGGTCACAAGTCTGCTTCTGTTACCGGTATCACCACCACTAGTACAATGGCTGTCATGTAATGTGACACTGCAGGTATTGTATCGTCTGTGTACATGTGGATACAGCTACAGCTCCATACAGCCGTCCCCTTGGGCACACATTGGTGATATAAAAGGCCTGAATGTTTCGTAGTGGCTTTTTCTTGATCTGCCTCTCTAGTGAGAGCAATGAGCGAGAAATTGGTCATCCGGAACATTTGTAGTTAACCAGCATGAGAGCATGGTTGAGCAGCGTGTTGGTTGACATTTTCTTGTGTAGTTGATCAAAAGGCTGCTCTTATTTTATCTGTGATACATTTTCTGCCCAATTTTCCCCCGTCAGCGAGTGGTGAGTGGTTTCATCAGCCTTTATGTCTCCAGTGCTTTTGCACTACATGAGTGAGCATCTTTGCTTTTGATTTCTGGCTAACTAAATGGTATATTGCTCACTCAATAGATTTTTTTTTCAGACCAGGTTACAGAGGGTATTGTGAGGAAAATTGAGACCAGAAAAGACAATGAAGGTTTTTGGGTGTGATCGCGTTAGACATGAAGAGCTGCTTTTAAGCACAGAGAGAGAGGGGCAGAGGCAGGACATTAAGAAAAGACCTTATACAATTGCGTCTTCTTTTTTGAAACAATCAGAGGAAGAAATGAAAAGAGGGATGAGGGTTTGTGAAGGAGACAGAGGGAGAAGAGGGAGAGAGACAGCGATTGCCCCAGCTAGCACAGTCTGCTGGGAGCAGGTAGTGTATTTGGGTCAGCACATTGCATCATCAGCATTTCTCCCAACCTGCCTGAGCAAATGGAGAAGAGGCCAACCTGCTTGACGAGCTGCATTATTAAGAGTTTCTGCCTCTGCACTCAGTGTCTGTGCTATACACACTTTTCTTCGATAACGAACAGTACATACACAAGGAGGCGAATACAAACATTACTCTAATTGTATACAAAAAAAAAATTTTGTCAGCCTAATTCTTCAGGAAACATAGACATGCACACACATGTACAGCCCCCTGGGCTGGCTCTGATCAATAAAAACACTGAGTGTGTTTTCATTAGAAGAGTTGATGAGTTATGCTCAGGCTTCCGTCTCTCCCTCTGTTTCTCCCATGGGAATTTGTTTAAGGGAGAGACAGAGATAATAACTTTGATAATGGTTTCCCATAAAGCAAAGTATGTAGATGTAGCCATAATAGATGATCCACTTTATACTGAATGCTCACTGATTTGTGTTCCTCCACCGCAAGGCAGCAATGGACTACATTACATTATTGGTTCCAGTCTTTGGAACCAGAATATAAGGTGTCACAAGATGATAACCTGGTTAGTAAATCCAAGAATAATCAAAAATCAACCACATTAATCATCACACAAAATAATTTTTCCTACTTTTCCTAAATCTTTGATGTTTTTTGTCTCTAAAAGTTTTCAAATGGAATTCATCAATAAGTTGGACTGAGAATTTTTTGGTTACTACTTTAATAACTGAAAATAATGCTCACTATTACCTGCTTTCAGCTTCTCAGTTGCAATGATTGGCTGCTTTTTTCTGTTTAATATGGCAGTAAATTGAACATTTTTGTGTTTTGGACTGTTGGTCGGACAAAACAAACCAAACCTGGCACCCACAATGCAACGTGACTGTCGACAGTTCGGTCCGATATTTTATGTTTAGTTTCCTGCCTAGTTGCACGCCGCCCTTGGCCTACTAACAGCCCAACAGACTGAAGAATGGATGTGATCTGCCTCCTGTATAACCTGTGGAAACCTGCTTGAGTTAAACATAAAAACTGTTGTTCAAAAAAAGGGGATTAGAAAAAAACTGTGGAAGCCTTAACAATCTATTAGATGGTCAAGGCTCATTTTCTGAGCAGATCTGATTTAATAATACGCATAAGAGTCAACATTCTTTTCTTGTGTGTTCAGCTTGAAATCCTGAGTCACTTCAGAGCACTTGGACAGATCAATTTTTAAAAAGGTCATGTTTCCCTTCTTTAAGCTACCAATATTAACCATCTGTTATCCCACAATGTAATCATTTTGTGACTGATATTAATGCAAAATGCGAATATTGAGCCACATCTTTGACCATCCTCACTTCTCCAGAAACAAATTTTAGGTTGTACTGGGGAGGCAAAGAACTGTGTACTGTATTGATGATTTTGCAGGGCGGTGTGTATTGCCTGCATTTTAATTGCATATTCGTGGCATCGGGGAATAAATGCAATTAACTCAATGTGGGTGGACCTCAATCACAAAGATGCACTGTAGTGAGAAAAAGGTTGTTAGAAGGTAATTATGACTTTGTGATTATTCATTATACTGCATCCAGTGTGTACATGTGCATGTGTGTGTACATATTTATGAGGATGTATGCCTGCCAGCATCTATGTACAGTAGGCAGTATTTATTTCATTAATTTATTTCATTTATATAGTATGCCGTATATTTCATTATCAGAGAGGGATTGTGTTGCACGGGGCATCTTTTGCTGTTAACAGGGCTTTTTAAAAGTGTGTATATATATATATTTTTTTTTTTTAAATTTGTATCTGGATGATTAACTATCAACAAAACAGTATGCTTACTGTTGCAGATTTCAGTTTCCTCCAAAAGGAAGAAGTGGAGAAGTTAAGCCAAAGTCAAATTAATTGAATTTTTATCAATGCAAAGGAGATCCAATAGTGTAAATAGTATCTTTTTCATTTGCCCCATTCGAATTCTAAAAACAGCCCATTAGTGTGTTTTATTCACGACATGTCTGCTTTTACATGACTTCCTACCAGTCACTTTATTTTCTTTTTCCTCTGTGTTTCATGGTTTAAATTGCCCATCATCATAAAATATAAAAAAAGAGTCTTTATCTAAAATGAGTAAAGCCTTTATTGCAACATCTATTACTTACGATATTGACCGTAAAAAATGGATCTCTTCGGGCCACGGCTCATAAATATGGAATCACTAACTGTCCTTTCGCGAGAAGCTGAATAGCGTGACCCTGATGGTCGGCAGCGAAGTACCCCTGCTCCCTTTAGACATGGCTCAACTTCATAACTCTCCATCACATAGCCACATCTGCAGCCATGCCTCTTCCCACTCCTCCTGCTCCAAATGGGGGGGGTCCAGGCTCCATTTGGAGCCTGGGGCTGGAGTGGATCCACCCCCCTCTCCGTGTAGGATGTGGAATGGGCTGCTTTGCATCACCCTAATAGTCTTACCCGTCATGGGGAGGGACGAGCCGGTTCTACGCCCGCTGCCCAGGCTGCCCAAGTGTTCGGGGAAGTGATGGACGACCCTTCTGTACAAATGCATGACACGGTTAATGCTCTGCAGCACATCAAAGACCGAGTTGTCTTATGAAATCTGAGGTGATGGCACCACTCTTACCTTCATCAACATCTCCAAGAGTTTTTGGTGGAGGAATTCAGAAGTTTGTTGGCTCATTCAGTTATGAAATTATTTTTGCATTGATTGACTAAGTGATAAATTGACTAGTTATTTTAGCACTAAAACAAAACATTTTCAGCTATAATAATTCCTAAAACGTAAAATCCCCTTTATTCAATTAGGTGTTTTGCTAATTGTTACTTCAAACTTTAGAGATCCCCTCCAGGCTTGTTTTAAGACTTTTAAAAACATACACAGCCATCTGGTTGAAATAATATTTTGTTTCTGATATGTTCTTTCCACAAAAAATGAATTACTCCTTTTAAAAATTCTTAAAATTACATCTGCTCCTTCATTAAAAAAAAAGAATTCATGAAAATACAAATATTGTTCATTCCAAAAGTTTAACTGTTGATCTACTTTACTGAAAGGTCCATTCCTAGTGTGTTTGCACTGGAAGTTTCAAGTGTCTTCATCACAACTGTGCAAGCTGCATATTGGACTACGATTAGCCTCCGAACTAGTTGTGAGGTCATAAAATCCTGCACGTACAAACGCAGTTTTAAGGTGACCATAGAGAAACCTTTCTCCCCTCAGCTGATGAATGTGAAAATGACTTTCTGGTGTCAAATTCTGCACATACATCATTTAACAGTGAACAACCAAGTTAAGTAACAATTAGCAAAATACATTGTTTTAGTGGAGGGGCTCTTTAATAGATGCATGCACAGACACAGACACACAAAATAATATTGGAGAAATCCAAATTGTAGTGGGAAACAATTCTTTGTTAATTCATGGTTTATATGGCGAAAATGTTGCATCTTTGCATGATGAAATACACACAGCTAGCCTCAATTTATTCTTCAGAAGTCTGCAAAGATATTTAATATTGAAGTGATTTTTGACACAGTTTGTCAGGATAGTTCTGGAAATGATACAATGGGAACTGAAAATTCTCTTTGAAGTCAAGACATACAGGAGTTGGACTTTTGTTCATCAGTGGTGGCTGCCATGTTCTGCTAAAATCAAATACCATCCCTGTCTTCCCATGTCTGTCAGAGTATATTCCAGCCATCTGGGCACATTTCCATGTTAGATTGGTTTGCTTGTTTCCCAGTTGGACATATATTGTATATAACATACAGTTGCCCAGCAGGTAAGCTTTAATAGTCTTCAGATATATATTTAAAGCACCGGGGAATTAATAACATCCAACGTATTCTGTGCTTGACACTGTCTTGTCATTACACCTGACATGCTGAGCTTGATAAGGCTTTTAGACCACTTGATGTGACACTGGCCTTTAACGTGGCTTGTTGCGCGCCCGCCTCGAAGCCCCTGAGTATATTTATCAGGCAGATATCGCAGACGCCCAGCTGTGAACACTGTGGGTCCTCATTGTTATGGAATCGCAGCAGGCTCCACTGTGACACATGTCAAAGTGGTAGAAAATGAAGATCTGATTCACTCAACTACCTCTCTTGCCAACCCCCCCTCCCCCCTCTATTCCTCCCTCCATCTCTCCCTCTCTGCCTGAAATCAATCTATTACTCAATCTGTCTTTCCACAGAGGTGCAGTGGGCACTTGCCACATGAAGTACAAAGTGATGGGTCCTGAGACAAGGCAGCAATTTGACAATGTAATTCTGATTTCATGAAACTGAAAGATGACTGTCGGGGGCAGATGGGGACGGGGGGGGGGGACCGAACTGTCGTGTCAAAGTGCCAAGCACGCTAATTTAATTTAAACGTAAATGACAGCCTTTTTGCATGAGGAGGTTGAGGCCAATAAGAGACTGCTGTGTTACTCATCTTACTTGCACATTATGCCAATAACGTGGCCACATTACACCTGTCAGGATGAAAAATAGCCTCTATTTTCTGTAGACAAATACTAACCTCACAGCTATGGTCTCTTCATTGCTACTCAATAAGGGATGTCTAAAAAAGTAATGTTCCCCTTTTTAGAGAAAAGAAACATTCCTCATCCTGGCTTATGCTTATGTTTCATGGACCACTGTCAACTGTTAATTCTCTCTGAGCATGGCATGCACCGGTCCAACTGTTTCTGAACCTGATACCGTTTCAGGACGACTGTAAGTGTGTACATTTACAGACGCACCAAACAGAGCTGACCTGCTCTGATAAAGGATGACCTGGGCTGATGCTAAACTTGCTGTCCTCTGTGTCCACACGGCAGCCAAGGAAACTGGCTTTGCACAGCCTAATTATCAGTTTCTATAGGTCCTCACCAAACCACTTCGCCTATGTTACCTCTTTTTCTCATAAACATAAACCAACCTGCTAAATAACACAGCTCTCTGGTGTGTGTCTTTTTTTTTTTTTTTATCATTAACAAGATGTAATGCAGCCCTGAGTTTCTGAGCTGCTCTCCTGTACTAATTTGTGACACCCAATTGTTGTCAAGACATTGTACTAAAAACCCAAATTGCCAACCAGCTGCTGGGCTAAGAGGAAAATTCAGGGGATTGCTAGAGGATGATAGACCACCAAATGATACATTGCTCCGGGACTGTGCGTGTCTGTATAAAATTTCTTGGCAATCCATCCAGTAATTGTTGAGAGATTTCAGTCTGGACCAAAGTGGTGGACCGACTGCCATGCTGCCAGCAATGGCTAAAAACAGTGTGAAAATGTAGGTAACCTTAGCTAATCGCGAATGTCAACACTTCAGGTTTTTACTGAGCAGGTATTTCAAGCCATTTATTTATACTGTGGGCTGTAAAGAATCTGAAAATTAGGGTCCCCAAAATGCACTTTATTTTCAAAGGGAACAAACCTTTCTAGGATATGAAAATGGAATCAAAGATGAGAAAGAGTCTGCTTTTTAGTTACTTAGTTCTCCTTTGGTGTCATCCTTGTCCTTTTGACAAAAGTATGTCTGTCGTGAGCTTGTGGCCCACCACCACTTCGTCGAGGGAAATTAAAGCTTGACAAACAGATTAGATGTCACTGTGCTGAAAATGCAATTTTTCATCTTTACCCATCACTAATCTCAAAGGGCAAAGAAGGGATCTTTAAAGATGGGATAAAAACGTATGAACAAGTGTGAGGAGCGCGTAGCGGAGGAGGGAATGTGTGTCAGCAGAGTATTAGGTGGGCTATGGAACAAAAACTACAGTTGTTTTCCCAGTTGAGAGGATAGCTGTCATGCTTGCTATTAAGGAACAGTGGAGTGCTTGCAGCTTATAGCCTGGATGTGACATACAGTATACTGTAGGTCCTGTGTGTGGGAGATGAGGTTTATCGGGAGGGAGGGATAACACGCACTGTCCAGCCAGATCTTTGGGGAGGCAGAGGAAATATGGCTCACCACAGATAAGCCTCACTGTCACTTGGCTTTGACGACTATTAGTCCCGGCGTCCTAGTTGGCTCTCCGGCAAGCTCCTTGTGTCACTATGCTGTGATCGAGGAGCGGCGCTCGTTCGGCCTGGGAGAAAGGATGCATATTGATTTTTTTTTTTTTCCCCTGTTTTATATACAGTATGGTGGCCTAATAGAGGGGCTCTCCAGGCTCTTCTGCTGTACAAATACTAGAGCACTGTGGCATGTAAAGCAGACATGTTTGTGATTTGTTAAAACCACGTGTTGCCTGCATCATTTAACCCACTGTTTATGTAATTTGTTGCGTTGTGAAGCACTCAGTGATGTGTTTTGTTGAAAGGTTCTATAAATAAGTTTGACCTTGACTTTGACTGCATTTTTCTGTTCCTCGCCGTTGCGGTATTCCATTATGTTTCATGATGAATTTATGCATGTACAAGCTTTGACTTGCCTTAGAATCATTTATGTATTCTTGTAGGGAATAATGCCTGGTTGACCTTCGTGTCAGATATGCTCGGTTGGATCATCCAGCTATACAAACTGCGGTGGAATGAGGGAACCAAACAAGTGTAACACCTGTTTTGGAGACAGAACAAATATCCAGCCCACTTCTGTGAACTCCTTCATTGCGGTGGCCGCTGAAGCACAGGCCAGTGAGCACATTAATCAGTCCAGAGACTACATCCATCTGTCGCATGGGCACAGCTCGCTACATGCAGGACCCGCTAGCTCTTGGCACTGCCCCCGCCTGTGTTGTCTCCCATTACTTCTGCCCATTTTGACTGTGTTACCTATCAGGCAAGCTGGTGAGGGGAAAAACGACAAACTTGGAGGGATTTTGGGTTTGCTGCCGGGGGAGGCTTGTTTAGCTCTCAGGGCTGATGATAAAAGGGGGTATTGATGCGTGCACAGTGTTGTGGTGCAGAAACAATACAACTTTCAACATATGTAAATATTTATTCGCCTTGATTGCCTCCATGCTCATAAATATAACTGTACAGAGGGCACTTTTTACAAACTTATATAAATATACATACATACATACATACATACATACATACATACATACATATACAAGTACTTGGCACAACTACAAAACCATGTCAAGGACAAAACAAAGGAAGAGGCTCATCCAGGTCTTACATTTTCTATTAAGTCTGCTTTGCAGATGAAATGGCACAAAGAGAAGGTAGCTTTAAATGCAAAATTATTCATGATGTTTGATGCAAAAAATGTTCATTTCAAAGTCAGTGTCATTTTTTTCCCCACAGCCATTGCAGCTACAGATTTGACAAGCACAACTTGAGAGCAACCAGTCTCAAAGCTACTGAATACATAAATATGGACTCCGCCCATAACTCCTTAGTGTGAAATTTTGCAAAAGCCTGTGAAATCGATTCACTGCAAACTCTCTGCAGCATTCCTCTGTACCTCTGCCATGCGCTCGTCGACACTGGATGCATGTCCTCTGTCCATGAATTTGTGGTGTCTGGTTTGCACTGGGCATCTAGTGCAAGGAAATACGTGTTCTTTTTACACAAGTGCCAGCTTGATGACACATACTGTAAAATAACTTTGCAAACTCACACATAGTGGAACTCACAGATCAGTTAATCCATGGAGGTCTGTTTAAAGAACAACATATGACAAAAATGAATAGTCATATGTACATATGTAACATTAGATTGTGTTTGTGTGTGTATCTTTTTGCAAACTGCGGAAGTTGTGCACAGTATCTGTACGTCCAATCGGCATTTTTGTTGTGTCCCCTACGAGGTTCCTGCTCCATGTGCAGACATAAGCGACAGTTCCGCACCGTATGTGCCCCAACTCCCAGGTAACTGTGGGCACCCATGGGAAAAATCCTACTTTGGGGTTAGAAGTAGAAGTGACCATTGACTGTGACCATTCCATAAACTTGAGCGCGTGTTTATTATTGTAACCATGGTGACGAAGGTCCAGTATGCCAAGCAAAAAGCAAATATGGTCAAGTCATGCAAGTTTTTTTCCCACGGTCGTGAATAAACCACAGTGTAGCAAGTGTAGATGCACGCACGCACACACACACACACACACACACACACACACACACACACACACACACACACACACACACACTGCAGCCTACAGCAGTCTTTTTCCACTGAGCGGGATAAAGCATACAAACAGTTTGCTGCTTTATCATCATTATTAAGAATACAAAACCAGGGGAGAAGAAAAAGCGGTTAAATCACTGCTGTGTAACCGTCTGCATTAGAACATGGAGTTGAAATATGTAAGCACCATTTTCCACTGTTCACGTACGTTTCCTTAAGGCGCCCCGGTTTCTTCATAGTACAGCACGGGTTTATTGAAGACCTTAAGCTGCTCGAAGGCGTAAACCCAAATGTTGATGTATTTGTCTTTGTTTTACTCCCTTTAATATTTAATACGCAAATATACAGAATACTTTAAATGGCTAGAGGAAGGATTGATAGGGAATAAAACTCTGCTTTCTGCTGCCTTCTCCCTGGTGAGCACGACCAACACAGGAAACTTGGAAAGAATAGGTTTGCTGTGTCCATACATTAAAAAAAAAATAAATAAAAAAAATAAAAAAAAAAATCAGTTTCAATAACCAGCTGTATAGCCAGTTAGAGATTACATACTCTATTATGTATAGATTCTTTATTAAGTCTGTTTCTTACGTCATCCAGGGTTTGATTAACAGCTAGTTTGTAAACTAAGTGGTTATTCCATTTTGCATTTAATGTGTAGGAACATAAATCACACATCAGCATGGCATTTTATCCACACAAATTAATTCTTCATTACCACGTGTTTTCCCTCCGGGGCAGCCACTACACAGTTCCATTAAGCTGAAATCCTGCAGAATATAAATAATTCCAAGTTTTCTATTTGCACCTTGCTGCAAATGGCATTTTAAGGCTACAGAGGTGCTATAGCTGCTTTATTGGACAGCTACACTTCTCGGGGCGTGTGCATAACCCCGTCTGTATGCGTTCACCTTGAAGTATGTAAATATTTTCTCTTGAAATTGTGTCACAAGCCTGCATCTAAATGAAAACGGCTGACCTGTCTAACCACATAATTCACAGTTACCGCCAACATGTACAGTATTCATGCTCCCGACAGCCAAGCTGCACGGCCCATACATGTTGGAGAAGACTCGTTTCTCATGAAAGTGCATGTTGTGGAGTTGTGAGCAAGGTTACCATAGGGCACCCGAGAAGGGAGGCGAAGATGTGTGTGTTAATTTTGGGTTGGTTTATTAGTTCAATTTAAACTGAAATTTGATTTGTCCTCATTTTTGTGTGAGAGGATACAGTCGGTAATGATACTACAGCTATTGCGAATATTTTTCCATTTTTCATAAGAGGATAAAACTGTTTTTGGACAAATTTGTGGAAGATTCTGAACTTTTTGTCAGCAATTTAAGACATCTGTCCCTTTACGATATTAAACATTTGGGAAGACACATAAGTTTGTATTTCACTCTGAAAGTTGAAGCTAGGCTAACTATCATTTACTCTGAAAGTGAACACTAGCTTAACCTAGCATTCTAATGTTAGCGGTTATTCCCTCTAGACAGAGCTTTTTATTGATGTCATTTCAACACTAACTAACTAACTCACTGAACCACTAACTAACTAACACTGCCTCTCTGACAGCCTCTGTACACTCAATGGTGTATATTCTTTCCCACATCATAGAAAGGAAGAGGTCTAGGTAGCGTTAGCCATCTCTCTTTAATGGGTCCAGTCGTTGTGACTGTAAATAACCAGACTGTCAAAACTCACAGCAGCACAAAATAATGAATGGAGTAATTTGGGGAATGCTCAAGTCCACTTTTTATACAAATGGGACTAAGCAGCGGCCCCCGGCTGGTATACTGCTCATGTGACCATTGGGATACAAGTGATATTACAAACTATTTTCAGTGTCCGCCCACACAATCCATACATCATTGAAATTACAGTATCCTGACACTGTCAGTGGCAACCAGAAATTCATGGGGGACACTAATGTAGGCGGTGTTGTCATGCTATATATAAAAAAAAAAATAAATAAAAAAAAAACCCAAAAAATGAAGAAAATGTTTTTTTCATCATAACAAGTTTGACCAAATAAGTACACAAGTCAAAACAAACACAGGATATATTGATCTCTTTTCAAAAATGAATAGCTGGTTATGGGAAGTATCTCTGCGTATGCATGTGTGTGGTGGTCAACCCCACTACTATCACAAATACCTGGCTTTGATTCCCTGTACACTTGGAATTTCTCATAGCCTCAATGTGGACACCAAAATCAATGTATTTTCCAATTACTTGATTGTGAAGTATGTAAAAGTCAAGGAAAGGTGCCCTGTGAGGAAAGGCTGTGGCTCGACTATAGCTTGAGCTTGTTTTTCCTCCCAAGACTCTGAATGTCAAATCTTTTTTTTTTTCTCTCCTTTTTTTTTTTTTTTGCTGTTGTTTAATTAGGGAAGGCTTATCATAGGCGCATGGCACGCTACTGAGGGGTGACAACACCCCAGTGTTGTAAAATTAATTATATCACTAATGTGGACCCTGTGCATGTGAAATAGCTGAACTCTCCCCAAATAGCTCATTAATCTTCAGACAGCCACTCCTGGGCTAGGTGAAGTGGTCTTGAATTTCAATACCAACCCTTGCTGGTGTAACCTTTCCCTCTCGCCTCCTCTCGCTCGAGCAGCCGAGGGGGAGCGGGAGCACTGGAGAGAGAATATTATTGTCTGCAGTGGTATCTCTAACACTTCTCTGAGTCATATAATTATACACACCTACACAGTTTGCCTAAACACACACACACACACATACATACATACATACACGCAGGCAAGCTTGGAGTTTAAGGTGGAGTGTACCTGAGAAGTGCTGATATATCCTGTGATTATTAAAAAAGACCCTCCGCTGGTCTGGCACAAACAAATCACTCCAAATCAAATTGTCCAGGTAATAAAAAATGCCTTCATGAATAGGACCATACTAAACACCACAAGTTATTTCTAGCTCACTAAAAAGTTGAACCAAGTTGAAGTGACAATATTATTAGCAGTCAAATATGCAGGAAGTCGAGCTTACATTCTTATCTTTAGCAGCTGCCTATGATACAAGTGCTTATTTGTTTAATTACGCCCTTTTAGCCAATGATTAAAGCCCAAAAAAGAATTCATTATCAAAGTGGAGAAAAGTCACCAATGAACCTGAAGTGCTGCAATGATCTTAATTTAGAAACTTCCGCTTGTGTTAAATGGTCCTGTCTGCTTAATGACATTAGTTCTTACAGTCAGCTGCATTGTTCTGCAGGGTAATGTCATGACCAATTTTTCATTAAGTATAAGCTGATTTAAAGTACCTTCACTTTGAAAATCAAGGTATTAATACATTCTTGAAAACATTTTCAAATCAAGTAAAAGTGTGCTGTCTTGAAAAAAGTGACAAGTAGAGGTATTGCATTGTTGCAAGTGTAAGAATTAAAAAAAAAAAAAAGTTGACCACAATTACCTTAACTTTAAAAACATAGAAATTCAGATTAGATTTTTTTTCGGAGCACTTGAACAGGGTACTCCGGTGATTTAGCCTTGCACTTCAATAAAGTTGGGAAACTCACAAAAGACAGATTGGAAAAAAAAAAAAATCAAATCAGTCAAAATCGAAGCGGAGGCAGAGATATCCTAACTTTTAGTCTGGGGTAAACTTCAAAAACACCGGCTCCTACATTTTCCCATAATGCAACTTGATAGTGTATTTTATTTGGTCCTTAATGCTAACTTCTGTCATACTGCACGCCTCCAGATGGTAAAGAAGGCTTTCTGTTAGCTGTTTAGTCCCCAGGCCTAATCCGATGATGATGATGTCTTCAGGGTTATTTTCTTCAGACTTGATTTTTTTTTTTAAGACCATTTGCAAAATCAGTGTAATGCCCCTTTAATAAGTTCCTACTCATGTTTGCTTAAAGGTTTCTTCATCAAGGCTCATTTATTGGTATGACTGAAAGCTCCAGAACGGCCACTGAACGGACTCGAGGGTGAGACAGCTCTGTAAACTGCTGTCTCCAAGTAAAGGTTGAATTTTAAAGCTCAGTTGTGTGCGGCGATCGGCCATGACATCAACACCGGTAGCTGGTTTTAATGTCGTGATACTGTAAGTACTCTGCGTGACAACCTCTGTCCACTGTGCTGATCCCGCTCAGCACTGCTAAGTTCATTTGGCTACTGTCCATGGTGCTGATTCTTTCTGTGCTCTTGGTGCGTGCTCCTGTCTTGCTTCTGGCAAGTTTTTTTTTAACGTGTGAATCTCGGAACCTCTTCGGTCAAAAGATAATACCAATTTTATAGCAATTGTATTCTCTGTCTGTTTTGTAGTAATTTTGCAAGCCCTCTAATAATATGGTTCCTCTAGTGTTTATTTTACCCCCTGTTTGTTTGACAGTGGGTATAGTTTGTCTGGCGTCTTGGCGGCAGTGTTTATTCTTTTGCTACACTCCTGCGGTTGTAGTTATTAAAACACTGAGAACCACCCTGCGCCACTATGTTTCCATTGCGCTTGGGTTCTGGTCACCCGTTGTATGCTGGATGTCAGTGCCTTAAATTGTTTACCTAGCATTTATCGAGCCAAAAAAAAAAAAAAAAAAAGTGCAATGACAACAGGGAAAATGTGCCTGTCACCACCAGGCAGTGTGAGGAAGCAAGCCAAGAGGCGGCAGTTCACGGGCCTGGAAAAGTTTGAGAAAGGAAAATATGCGGAGTGTACACACAACTCCTCTGACCAGTCTGATTAAATGTCATATTGAACCACTGGACAACTCTCTTTTATGAGCTTTGATCACGTGTGGTCTCAAAACACACTAAAGAAATACAACAGAGGAAATACAGCAAAGTGACGTATCATTTCATCAAAACAGAAGAGGCAACAATCCAAATACTTCAGACAACACATCCATGTTTGCAAACATGTACAACATCAGTGACACTATTCTAATGCATGACTCCATTTAGTAGTTGATATTGGCCCAAACATTGACTTTTCAAATTCTGCTGTTATTATTTTTGTGTATTAATTTATTAATCATCCCAACTTGTTAACCCCTTTAGCAGCTCCTCTCCAGTAGCCTTTTTTTTTTTTTTTTTTTCTTTAAATTATCACCGCTTTCATCCATTACATGGTTCCAATACATGGTTTGAATGTTAGCTGGGCTCACTCTGTCATCCCAATTTTGATTTTCTTCCTCTTGGGTGTGTCTCTGTGTGCGCTCCATGTAGTACATGATATGGTGTGTGGCTAGATTGGTGTTCGACATGAGTGAGTGAAGATGAATCTTGACTTTTTCTGGGTCTGTGTTCAGATGTTCTTATTTTGGGAACGTACCCCTCCCGATTCTGTTGTATTGTTCATCTTGCTGTGCTGGTTTTTATTATTAACTTCACGTACGGTGATCTCCTTATCAGCAGTAAGGAAAATCTTTAAGCAAGACGGTGAATCAGTGGAAAACTCTGTTTTCCTTCATTACCGCCTATTAGGGTGGTGTCTTTTCAAGGCAAATTGGACTGGAGTGATCTGAGAAATTTTCAGAGAGAAAAATGTTCTCTAATTGGTTCTAAGGGTATACACAGTGGATGAACTGTGTGTCCTTGCTCTCAGAAAACAAACTCAGATAGTGAATCACACACTAGTTTGTAAAGTGTTTACAGACGTACAATTACAGACGTACAGCGCGATATCATCCAGATGTCTGGCCAAAAAGGTCATTTATGGTATTGTATCCCATGTCTGTGTCTATGGGAATGCATGTACTCCTGATTAATGCGGATAATATTCCAGGAAAATTTCCTTTTTTTTCTTCATTTAGTTATGGGACTTATACTCTGATTTCCATTCCTACACAAGTGTTCCAAAATCTCACAAGTGGCCTACTATGATGAAATTTATATTTAACGTATACTGCATTGCATTTTCTCCCAGGTGTTTCTTTTTTCCAAGCTAAGTGGCTGAATATAAACAAGATCAATTGTGTGCAGCCATGCAAATGGTTCTGTGAGGCTGTACTTAGGCTTTGAGTTAAATGCTAACGATAGCATGCCAATATACTCACAGTGACGATGCTAACATGCTGGTGGTAAGCAGGGGTAAAGTTTACCATGCTCACCATCTTAGTTTAGCGTATTAGCTTGCAAATATTTACTAGTAAGGACAAAACACAAATAACAGCTGGGGCTAATGGGAATGTCATTCGTTTTGCAACTATTTAGTAACAAACCTAAGTCTTGACAAATAAAAATTTTTGCTTAATGATGGTCCTACATGAAAAGTCAATGGATCAACAAAGTTTTAGAGTTCATCCTGTTCAGGGTATAAATGCTTGTGCCAAATTTCATGACAATCCATCCAGTAGTTGTCAAGACATGTGACTAAAAAGCAAAAATGTTAACCTCATGGTAGACGGCACTAGAGCAAACGTCAGCGGAACAAAAGACTCATTAGGATTCATCCTCTGGGGACCATGAACAGAATTTTATTGCAATCCATCCAACAGTTGTTGATCATTTTCAACCTGGCATAAATCGATGGACTGAACAAGCTGCCATCCCTAGATGAGTAAACTCAGTTTTACCCCGAATTTAAGTTGGTCTCAGTATATACTAAAAGCAGCCAATATTCAATTAAAAACTAAGCATCTAAGTTTATTTTTGTTCAACTTTACTAGAGGAAACCTGTTCATTTGTTGCTACAAATAAGTAAGCAACATTTTTTTTTTTTTTACATATTCATCCAGTACAGATCAATTGGAACTTCTAATGAAGTACTGGACAGTGTGTACTGTGTATTTTCTTTGGCAAGACTCACATATAGATTACTATTCTGCTGCCTTCTGAGAAGAACCAGTCCCACTGCATGACATTTCTAATGGCATTAATGTTATATGATACATAGCAATGATTTTCTGGCTTATATATTGTTATGGCAATCAATCATGGATGGCATGTTTTCACTTGCTATAAAAAATAACACCCAAACACTCAGATTAAGTCACCGAACGGGAGCCAGCAGCTTCCCCACCTCCATCCTCATTTTAAGAAACCAGCCCAAGTTTTCATATTTTGGAGCCTCAAAAGAACTCAGCACAGAGCAACATGACAAATACAGTACAGTAAGAGCCACCCAGGCCAAATCCATGCTTTATTAGTATTCACCATTTCCTCTCTCCATCAGCTCTGCACATCATAACCTGATGTCTCCTACCAGTGCCGCACTATTTTTACCTGCTCCTAGATACTGTCTCCCTGCATGTGACGTCAAGGAAGGTAGAGTAAGAGACAGAAACAGAGACAGAAACAGAGACAGAAACAGAGACAGAGAGACAAAGGTGTTATCATTCATCAACAGTGTGGGTTAGCTGGCTCTTTGTTGTCATCCTCCAAAAACGTAACCAGTATGTAATAGCAAAGTGTTTTTCCTGCCCACTGTATGTTGAACTCGTGCACTGTCTGTATATGTGTGTGTGTTTGTGTGTGTGCTCATATATTATAATGTGCTACTGTGTATGAGCTCGGTTCTGTGGTGTTTTAAATTTCTGTGCACGTACACTTGTATATGCAGTACTGATCTACATTTTATATAATTCTTATTTTAAAGTTGTAATCCTTGAGATTGCAGTCCCGATGATGAGATTGCAGTAGTTACTGCAAAAAACAGAAGAAAAGTTCAATAATAAAGCAAACGCTTGTTGAGCAGTTACTACTATCAGAAATACAGGAGCGTCTGGTGTATCCGTTTACAGTGCATCAGCACGAATTTACATTGTTTTAATAAAGAAGTCGGTCGATAATAATTGCAATTGTGATCTGAACACCAGGGCCCAGTAAATCTGGTTCCCTTGCGGGGGGAGCTGTAGATGTGCTGCTCCTCATCTAACATCCCACTGTGGCTGCTCCTTTTTTTTCTATTACTCCTGTGCAAAAATTAAGAGCGACCTGCTGAAAAACATGCTGAATATGACGAGTGACTTGTTTGGTAGACACACTTTTGATAAGCGATCACGGTCAGTGCATACCGCGCTGGCAACTATATTGCATTTCCTGTGGCCGCTTCACAGTAAAAGCCACCTGGTGTTTCTGTAGTTGAACACTTCTAATGTGAAGCCGTGGCAGTAGGAAAATCTCAAGTTTGTATCAGCGGCGTCTTAA
The DNA here is from genome assembly GCF_016859285.1 of Xiphias gladius. Taxonomy (NCBI): domain Eukaryota; kingdom Metazoa; phylum Chordata; class Actinopteri; order Istiophoriformes; family Xiphiidae; genus Xiphias; species Xiphias gladius. The sequence goes on from NC_053411.1 coordinate 11,853,819, forward strand.
AACTGCGCTGACACAGTGTGAAGGCAATGAACAGTGAACCGTTGTTTTCAATTAGATAAAATTGCAATGGATCACATTCATGCATCATTTATCCCTCATACTTTGGTAGGCAATCTGAATCCAGTGTAGGAATAATGGGTTCCGCCACTGCCAATTAAAACTACTATATTGAGAGTTAAGTGCTGAATGTAAATACACTGAATGGCTTTTGCAAAAAAAATAAATAAATGCCAACCATAACTAGTATGAAAAATGGGATTTGATTTCATGAAAATCTTCAATTAAACTTTAAAAACTTTAGTTATAATAAACAATCAGTGATAATTGAAAGAAATTCCATTAAATGGACCAACAAAGTGTTATGTAAATGGTTGTGTTAGTCCTGACTCTTGCTTTGAAGAATGTTTTTGCACCCACTTTCAAAGTGCAGCACAAACAGTACTTAGATGGCTGTTAAATTAAGACAAAAAGGAAAGCATCGCACCAGTAATCAATGTGGCTTCCAGAATTTATTGTCTCTTCCTTTTAACTGTTTAACTATGCAAACACGTTTGCTGTAGGGTTTTTTTTTTTTTGCAGCTTTAAATTTGTCTATTAAAAGCAATGTGTAGTCCATGACTTCAACATTGAACTTTGTGACTGATGAATAATCAATTATCAATTGTGTACACCACTAATTTGAACAACTGTGTGTACTGTGTGAGTTCTGTCTTCTCAAATGCATCCCCGCACCCTTGTCTTTAAACTGTGTGGGTGTAAAACTGCCTTTGTCTCTCTGCGTGAGTGCATGTGTGTGTTTTACCTCAGCAGGCCCCACAGTGCTCCCTGCCTGTTCGCAGCATTAATGCTCAACCTTGTCCAAGGTTAATCTGTCACTCTTGCTGTATATTTGCATTCATTCTTATCTGCACCTCACCACTCAACTGTCTATCTGCCCCAGCCGCTGCTCAAACTTAATCGTCTTTGTACATTATAGATGAACCTCCAACAAAGTAGACACACACACACAGACACACACACACACACACACACACACACACCCACACATACATACACACGCACACACCAATCTCACTTCCTGTTGAACCTCCTCTTTCTTTCAGAACTCACCTCCTAACCGCACCCACAACACACATTCCCAGACTGTCAATATTTGCTTTATATTTAATGTCTTAGCAAGCCACGAAGTTGACTGCTTCTCAAAAGTAATATATTTATCACTGCACGGGGGCCAGAGTTGGATCTAAGTGTGTCTCTCTCCAGGCAGCACAGGAAGCCAATGAGAGAACTGTGGCTCTCTCACTTTTACCTGAGGAAACAAAAGGTTGGCTCTTAATTAGTAGCACAGAGTTGTTCCCTCCATCTGAATATCGGGCAAAGTCAACGTAGAGGCAAAAGTTAGAGTGTATACAATGTCATATAGGTTTGCTCATAGTGAGGCAGCATACACACAGTGGCATGAGAAAGTTTGGGCACCCCTGGTCAAAATTTCTGGTACCGTGGATAGTTAAGCGAGTGAAAGATGACCTGATTTCCAAAAGACATGAAGTTAAAGATGACGCATTTCTTTAATATTTTAAGTAAGATTACTTTTATATTTCCATATTTTACAGTTTAAAAATAACAAAAAAGAAAAGGGTCTGAATCAACAGTTTGGGTGTCCTCTATGGTCAGTACTTACTAACACTCCCATCACAGCTTGTAAACATTTTTTGTAGCAGCTAAAAGTCGTTCAGTTCTTGTTTGGGGGATTTTTCCATTCTCACTTCTGAAAGGCTTCTAGTTCTGTGAGATTCTTGGTTCGTCTTACATTCCCTGCTCTTTTGAGGTCTATCCACAGATTTTCAATGATGAGGTCGGGGACTGTGACGGCAATGGCAAAACCTTAAGCTTGGGCCTCTTCAGATAGTCCATTGTGGATTTTGAGTTGTGTTTTAGGATCATTATCCTGTTGTAGAAGCCATCTTCTTTTCATTTTCAGCTTTTTTACAGTTTGATGTTTACTTTCAGAATTTACTGGTATTTAATTGAATCCATCCTTTCCTCTATCAGTGAAATATTCCCTGTGCCAGTGGCTGCAACACAAGCCCAAAGCGTGATCGATCTGCTCCCGTGCTTAACAATTGGAGAGATGCTCTTTTCCTGAAATTCTGCACCGTTTATCTCCAAACATACCTTTGCTCATGGCGGCCAAAGGGTTTTATTTTAACTTCCTCAGTACACAGGACTTGTTTCCAAAATGCATCAGCCTTTTTTAGATGTTCCTTTGCAAACTTCTGATGCTGGATTTTGTGGTGAGGATGCAGGAAAGGTGTTGCTGCACATTCGAGCAGTGCACCACCACTCCAGAGTCCTCTGAATCTTCCTGAAGGTCTTTTGCAGTCAAATGGGAGTTTTGATTTGCTTTTCTAACTATTCTACGCGTCGCTCTATCAGCACTCTGTTTTCTTGGTCTTCCAGACCTCAGCTTGACCTCCACCGTTCCTGTTAACTGCCATTTCTTAATTACATTACAAACTGAGCACACGGCTACCTGAAAACGCTTTGCTATCTTGTTATAGCCTTCTTCTGCTTTGTTGGCATCAATTATTTTAATTTTCAGAGTGCTAGGCAGCTGCTTAGAGGAGCCCATGGCTGCTGATTGCTGGAACAAGGTTTGGGGAGTCAGACTGTATATAAAGCTTTGAAATTTGCATCACTTGGCCTTTCCTAACCATGACTTTGAACAGGCTATAGCCCTAACAAGCTAATTAAGGTCTGAGACCTTGGTAAAGTTATCAGAGAGCTCAAATCTCTTGGGGTGCTCAAACTTTTGTATGGTGCGCCTTTCCTTTCTTTCACTCTAAAATTGTACATAACAAAAATAATACATAAATCTTGCTTAAAATGTTGAAAAGAATGTTTCATCTTTAACTTCCTGCCTTTTGGAGATCAGTTCATCTCCTACTCCTTTAACTATTCACAGTATCAGAAATTTTGATCAGGGGGTGCCCAAACTTTGTCATGCTACTGTATGCTTGGCTTACTTGTTGCCTTATAACAATGTGTGGGGGGAAAAAAAAGTAAGTCTCATAACTGGATGTCTGCAGCATAACTAAAGCTGATAACAAACTGCAGCAAAACAGTGAGAATCGTGTGATTAGCATGTTTTTGCATATGTTGTTAGGGACCGAAGTATAAAATGTGTTTCATCAGCACTTTGGACACGCAGTTCTGCATGTCCCTCTGCTGATGAGGAGGTGCCAACATAGCAGTATCACTTTCTAAGGTGTCTTTTTTTTTTTAAATACTACCACTGGGAAGACTAGCACTCTGAATATTTATCATGAAACATGTATTATAATGTATTGTTTTTACTGATGCATTAATATGTAAGAAGCATTTTCGCAGATGTAGGTAGTGGAGCGGACCTCTCAAAGAAGGATAAAACAAGAACCAGCTATGAGATACATTCTGAAAATACATATATAACGGATTTAGAAATATTTAAGAACAGCACTCGGAAATTGTTATCTTGTAGCATTTATGTTTTGGAAACACCTTCAATAAAAACAGCATATAGAATTTGAAAAGTATTTTATGTCACATTGGTAAAGACCTCCCCTATACCAGTTATCGTACCTGCCATAGATACACTTCTCCTGATATGGCCAAATAGAGGCACACCCCTTTCCTGTCATGAAAACACCTGACCATTTATGAAACCCATTTGTGTTTGTTAAAGGGCCATCTATTTAATAATAACCTACTCCATGGTGCCTTAAATTTTTTTTTTATGCAACGAATTTTGCTGGAATTTTTACCACTCGCTTTAATCTTTTTACAGGATGATCATATATTTTGTACCTAAAAGTAACAACAGTATGTTGTGGCTGATCGATATACCTCAATTCAGTTCTTCAGAACTCTGCTGTGTCACTTCAGATGCAATATAGGCCCAAGTTTTTTTTCATTAAAAGCCACCTTCCTCACTTCAATCCATTTGAAGCAAGATGTTATCTCCCACGGATACCGTCTTGAGTAATCCTAGGAGAAAACTTTCTTTTGTGTTGTATAGACAAGTACACTAATGCACTGTACACACAGGGTTCAATTTACAGCCTAAAAGCACTGTTGTAATTTAACATCTTACCTTTTTGCATGTTTGCCTATAAAAGCTGTTCAGGAGCTTATTCTGCAACATCACTGCAGCTGTTTGGGGAGACAGCTGTTACCACAAAACCCCCAGCTGGCAACATCAACACGGAAAAATAGACACAGGCAAGTTTTTTTTTTTTTTTAAGTTACAGTAGATTCAAAATTAACACAGAATGACCAATAAAATGAAGTAAAAATAGAGATGTAAATGATCTGCAGCAGTAAATTATTACAGGGAAATAATACATTAACTAGAAGCTGTTGCTAATATAAAGTTAAGGGTCAGCTTACTTGATATCCAGAACTCACCAAATTCATGCATAACTCCTCCTCACCATTCACGGTCCATGAGGTCATGAGCTCACAGAGATACTCTGTATGAGTATGAAGTAGAGCACTGCCAGTGGACTGTTGTATGATGTCTGTGGGGGATAAGGGGCAGAGTTGGAGTCCCTCAAGTGGACATTGACTGATTGACTGAATGGCAGGCTTTGTGTGTGTTTTTTGTGTGTGCAGGTGCTTGTGCCTGTGTGTGCCTGTGCTTGCACAACTGTCCTGGACACTGTGACACTGTGACACTGTGAATCAGTACAAGAAAATACTGTCTCCGGAGCAGATATCACCCACCCACGCTCACATTGGACCACATTCTTACTTTCACGGACCCCACTCTGGTGCACACACACATACAAACACACAAAATAAATCTCCACAAGTGCAAAACTTATGTGTCAAAGATGCAGTGGGTATTTTACCAAAATTAAAAAAATATTTAAAGCTGCACTTATCAATATTTTTTTTATATTAGCAACGGATTAAATGACCACGTGTTATGTGAAAGGGGTATCAGATAATGACAAATGCAGGGGATTGTCACCAGAGTCTTCAACTCTAAGGGCAATTTTAGCATCTTTAAGCTCATTGTTGTGGTGTTACAGGCCACAAATTTTATTGTTTTGCTTCACTCTTAACATTCTCATGAACCTCGTGTCCAGCTGCAGCAGGAAACTGTTTTTAGTGAAAAAGCTCTGATAAACCCATTGTACACTGCTTGCCTAGCACTAAACGGCAGACAAAGTTAGCTAGCTGGTGTACACAGTGTACCTGCCAAAGAGACTTCAGACTTCAGGAGCTGGTGAAGACCAAAAAAGAGCTCAAAGGAGAATGTTAAATCTATTATATAATGAGGTAAATACTGAATGTAAATACACTGAATGTCCATTATTGAAAAAAATGCTGACCATCAATACAGTATCAAAAATGGTGATTTCATAAAATGTTGATGATAACTTCTGAATGTGTCTTAAAAACAGTGCTTCAGTGTTAACTTCTTAACCTGATATTCTGTCTGTTACATTTTGTTTTCAGACAGGTTGTATATCATAAAATGACACAACAAGTAGTAGCTTCAGCATACACCTTTTCAGTTGGTTAGAAATCTTTATGCTATGTTGTACTGATTTCTACTTTACTGTTTTGTTTGGTGTAATTGCCTTTGTTATTGTTGCTACTGTTGTTTTCTTTTGTGCATTTAGAGACAAGAAACAATTCGCTGTCAAAGGGAAAGAGTATATGACAAAACAATCTAAACACAATAGGTTTCATGCAAGAAAATTTTCGTGTTCTTGTCCGAAAAGTCTTTTTCTGAGGCATGTTGGTACGAATGTTCCAAGTCAAATTCACCAAACTCTCTTAACTGCACAAACTTGTAAATTGCTCATTTCAGCTTGAACCTGTTCATGAGAAGGTGCATGTTCACAAGGTTCAATCATTAGTGTAAATAATGCCCTTAAAATGGCCATAAAATGCTACATGTTCTTCCTAGTTTGTGGTAAAGTCTCATTCACAAAAATGTCATACAAGATACTGCAGTAAAAAATCACCAAACAAAAACATAACAATTTCAGCAGAGTCAGGAGTAGCTAATTTTGTGTTAATTTTACACAAACACTGAGTAATGTTGACCACTGTTTGTTATATATGACATGTTGCTGACGAACAATAAAGTTTGCCCGTGCAGCCTGTTGAAACTTCCATCTCCTTAATGGAATGTTGGACAAAGGATGGCCCTGACTGTTGTGTCTTTATTGATTCTGCCAGGGTGCCTGAATGTGATTAAGGGGAATTAAACTCAAGCAGGCTGACGCAAATCATGGCCGGAGGTAATATAATGTCCAGATGAAGTGGAGAGATCCATCCCAATGGGGAGGTGGCCCTCTCTGACCCTGTGTGGGCTCAGGCAATTAGCATTGGCAAAGTGCAACTCAATAACAAAATCTCCAAAATGGAGGAAGTGCTTGCATGGCTAATCCCCTCTGCCGCAAAGAGGCCCCAAGCCCTGTCTGTTTTTTTAAGGAGGACATTGTGGATGCAGGTCAGGGACGTGGAGAAAGCAGAGCGAGGCTGCCATCCGTCTAGATACTGGAGATGGCTGGACAGCCGCCAAGTGGAGAATTATGTTAATGTTTGTTCTAATTATAAAATGCAGTTTGAATACATTAATGAGTCAATAGATAAGACATGTTTTTTCACCATATGCTGTTTGGAAGGGCAAAGCGGAGGGGCCATTCAGGCTTTGAAGCTATTCTGTGTGTTTTTCATACACCTGTTTTGAATTTACATATTGAATATATGTATACTGTATATTTTGCTTATGTGTCCTTGACTTGTGATTTTGTGTGTATACAAAATGCCATACAATATGTCGGCTATTTGCAATGAAATAGGCGCATATAGTGCTGAATGTGCTTCATTTCAATGCATAAGCACAAAATACGCATGCAGTAGGTACTCGCATGTATTTGTATAGTGCGTCCACCTCATTAGTCTGTTCCTAGTTCTAAGCGCTGGTGTTTGATGTGGAAAATGCTCTGACCATGTGTTGGGGCTTGTAATAATGAATGTTTCATGTAGGTTGGGCCCAAATGATCCATCAATTCCGATTAGATTGTAATTACTAGGGCAGAAATATATTCAAATGAGATCATTATCAGTCAGATCAGGAGCAGACCAAGCCGGTTTGACTATTTACCAGAACCTCAAGTGTTTATGCTGCGATTTAAGAGAATTCTGGTTCGTTTCCTGAAATTAAGTAAGCAATACTGTATGTCTTAATGTATCCTTTTAGTCAATTAGCGAAGTGCTCTTCAATCTCACATCTTTACCGTGCTGCTGCGTGCAACAGGATCTGTCTGAATATGGCGGATGAGGCATGGTTTTCTGTGGGTCCTGTAGAGTTCAGCGTGTTAGGTATATAAATACATGGGCTGACCAGATCGCTCATTCTCCCTCTGTCTCTGCCCTCCCTTTCACCACCACCGTTGGTTTCCATTTCTCCAGGTCACTGCTGAATGACTGCAGATTACATCGGCTACTCTCTGATGTCTACGGGGACAAGGCCATCAGGCTGAAATGACATGGGGTGGTGACAGGCAGACCCCTTGCCGACACCCACCGACATGACTCCCATTCACGGCAGCTGGCCGCATGACACTAATCTGATTCTAGTCCGTAAAGGGTCTGTTTTGTGCCCACAAGTCTCTACTAAAAAAGGAAATGACTAGCAGGGCAGGCCATTCTTGCCTGACTTGCATTTATTGCAGAAGAACGAGATGAATATTTTTGTACCTGCTCTCTTGAGTTCATAGATGCAAATATAGTGTGTGCAATTAACCTTTTTCTATTTTTCTTCTCTCACTAAATTTAGCTCTACCTTGATTCAGTGGTTTTTAATAAGTGCGCTTATTATTTTAAGTAATTAGTTTGGTATTAGGGTGCTCAAAGACCATGGAAAACTGGCTGCGATCGTCAGTGCTGTCAAGCTTTTGAATTGAAAGAATTTAAGGCCCTTTGTATCTTGGACGAGTTCCAGATTAATCTCTAAAGTGTGTACTGTATGTTGTTATTTTGAGGTGGGTTTCTTCCTCCAAATTGACTTTTTGTAAATCCGAGCTTCTCACTGAACAGCTCCTCTGCTTTGCCTAGCAAGTGCCTTCATCAGATTTCCCGTATACAAAAGAAAGACCTCTGCCCGCATCGGCAAAGACATTCACTGACCTCCCCTCCCAATCGGTCCTAATCATTACCATGACTTTGTTTTTTACTGACACATTTTGACTTGTAGTGTAAACCATCCGGGAACACTGGCCGTCTTTTCAAAGAAACTCGCACTCTGACCATGTAGCTGTGGGGCATGCAAGGTGAAGTTGAATTGGGTCGGCTCACTTGTTTTGAGACGAGAGACAGACCCCTAATTGGATATCATCTCACTCTCTTTCCCTAATTAGCACTGCATCGCTTTATGAACTGATATTAAGATGCGGGAGAAATAGTAATTAGCTAAAGGTTATTACCAGCCAGGGGCACATGGACATGGAGCATGCTGGGCAATGTAATGACTACACATGGGTTTGTTTGTTTTTGGCTTATTGGTTCACCCCTACTGTATGTACAGCTTTTCCACAACAGATGTTTTAGATTCTGATAACTTGCTCTAGATTCACCGTGTTACATTAAAATATAATAATTACAAATGCATTACAAATAAAAATCCTGCAATGAAAATTTTATTTAAAGAGTAGCTTAACACTACTGATCCTGGCTCCCTTTTATAGTGATTATTACAACAGAGGTTGTTTTCTTTTTTCTATAGAAAAAAACTGTAATTTTGTCTTCTAGACCCCCAACAATCTGTGAAAATTCTATAATGTACCCTAGGACAAGCCTGAATGTGAGGTGTCATCACATTCATCCCCAAACCACCTTGCCTAACAGACATTCACATCCCCTGTTGTGTCACTCTGCAGCGCCTCTGTTAACGTTACTTTTGCTGAAGCCTCTCTAAGATAACATTAAGGGTTTGACTGCTTTTTTTGAATATGTGAAGGTGGGAGGTCCAAGCTAAAAAATGTGGTAAATTGCTCTTTATGTTAAAGTACATACGTATTATAAGAAAATGTATTCAAAGTATCAAAAGTAATGCAGAGAAATGGCCAGTGTGAGTGATACACTATTATACAGTATATTGTTAGATTATTATTACTGGTGCATTAATATTGACACTGCTGTGTTAATTTTCTATTCACTTAACTATTCACATTAAATGATCTCCAAAAAGCATTAAGTTAAAGATGAAACATTCTTTTCAACATTTTAAGCAAGATTTATGTATTATTTTGTTATGTACAAGTTTAGAGTGGAAAAAAAGGAAAAGAGCACCATAACACAGTTTGGGCACCCCAAGACATTTGAGCTCTCTGATAACTTTACCAAGGTCTCAGACCTTAATTAGCTTGTTGAGGCTATGGCCTGTTCACAGTCATGGTTAGGAAAGGCCAAGAGATGCAAATTTCAAAGCTTTATAAATACTCTGAATCCTCAAGCCTTGTCCCAACAATCAGCAGCCATGGGCTCCTCTAAGCAGCTGCCTAGCACTCTGAAAATTAAAATAATTGATGCCCACAAAGCAGGACAAGGCTATAAGAAGATAGTAAAGCCTTTTCAGGTAGCCGTTTGCTCAGTTTGTAATGTAATTAAGAAATGGCATTTAACAGGAATGGGGGAGGTCAGGATGTGGTCTGGAAGACCAAGAAAAGTTTCAGAGAGAACTGCTCATAGGTTTGTTAGAAAGGCAAATCAAAACTCCCATTTGACTGCAAAAGACCTTCAGGAAGATTTAGCAGACTCTGGAGTGGTGGTGCACTGTTCTACTGGGCAGCGACACCGGCACCAATATGACCTTCATGGTAGAGTCATCAGAAGAAAACCTTTCCTGCATCCTCACCACAAAATTCAGCGCCAGAAGTTTGCAAAGAAACATCTAAACAAGGCTGATGCATTTTGGAAACAAGTCCTGTGGACCGATGAAGTTAAAATAGAACTCTTTGGCCAACATGAGCAAAGGTATATTTGGAGAAAAAAAGGTGCAGAATTTCATGAAAGAGCACCTCTCCTAAACACACCTCAAAATCCACAATGGACTATATCAAGAGGTGCAAGCTGAAGGTTTTGCCATTGCCCTCACAGTCCCCCAACCTCAAACAACATTGAAAATCTGTGGATAGACCTCAAAAGAGCAGGGCATGCAAGACGACGCAAGAATCTCACAGAACTAGAAGCCTATTGCAAGGAAGAACGGGCCAAAATCCCCCAAACAAGAACTGAAGGACTTTTAGTTGCTACAAAAAGCGTACAAGCTGTGTTACTTGCCAAAGGGGGTGTTAGTATGTACGGACTCTGCAGGGTGCCCAAAACTGTTTTTTGGACCCTTTTTGTTATTTTAAAACTGTGAAAGATGGAAATAAAAAAGTAATCTGGCTTATTAAATATTAAAGAAATGTGTCATCATCACTTAATGCCTTTTGGAGATTAGTTCATATTCTATTCACTTAACTATTCACAGTAACAGAAATTTTGACAGGGGGTGCCCAAACTTTTTCATGCCACGCTGGTGCAGTAAAGAGTACAATATTTCCCTCTGAAATGGAGTGAAATGGTGGTGGTTATAGCAAAGTACCTTGAAAAGGAAATACTCATGTCAAGTACAAGTATGTCAAATGTGCAGTTAAGAATTTGTATGTAAGAATAGTACTTGAGTAATTACTCTCCACCACTGCCTTTAACATGACAAAAACAGTCCTAACCCAATAAACGAGTGCATTTACGTCTGAGTCTGAATATTGTACAGGTGCAGTGCATTGCAAAAGGGTACAGTGCGTTTCCTTTCCTGGAGAAATTGTTAAAGACTCAGATATGACTGCAGCAGAGTCATTTATCATGCTGCCGAGGCAGGGTGCTTGTGGCTCCGAGGCAAGGTAGAGACTACACCCTGATAGGAAGCCGTTGCTATGATCACAACTGACGCTGATAATCACTTGCAGCTCCCATGCTGGACTACACAAATCCTGAGGTCATACCATTATGGCCAGCTCACCACAAACATACACACACACACACACACACAAACACACACATACTATACACAGGATTAGGAGAAGACAGCAGGGCAATCAACATTGTGGAACAGTCTGTTGTAGTTACCGAACCCGAAACACAGAGTCACACTGTTGAAATCTAGGCTACAAAAACCCATCTGTTTAGTGCTGACTGTACACAAACAATTCTTTTTATATCCTGCGTGTGTGTGTGTGTGTGTGAGAGAGAAAAATGCATTCTGAAAAACTGATTTGATGTTGATAGTCAGAGTCAAATAAAAATGCTGACATTGCAAAGCGGTTTATCTGCGCACACACTCTCAGGAATCTATAGGGAGCAAGAAACGTTAGCTGTTTGTCTTTCTGTTGGTCTGCCCGTCTATCTTTCTTTCTTTTTTTTTTTTTTACCCCTTTCAACACTGGGCTTTAATGCTCAGCTCAGAGCATGCAGTTTTCTAATCATCCAAAAGAGGACAGTGTGGAACATGTTGTCATCTCCTGGGAGAAGGATGCAGAGAGAAACTTGGAGAACGTGGCAATGCAATGTCCTGGGTAATAACACGAACAAACAAAGCAGCTGTGAGTGATATTTTGTTTTTGTGTCATGTGATTCGCTTGCACCCCATTCTTTTTCAATTTATCCTAGTGTAAAAAAAACGAAACACAAAATTGGAAATGGTTTACTAAGGGAAATTGTCATTGCTTTTCATTTTTTTCTTTTTTTGCAAGAAAGAACATGAAATGCATGTACAACTAAAAAGAAAACAAGAAAAGAATGCCATCATAAGCTCCTAATCCATCCCAGGTTTTATTCTCCTCTGCGTGAGCCCTGACACTCCCGAGTCTTTGGGCTCATTTTAAGTCTGGATAGACAGTGCGGCGCAATGAGACATTATTACAATAGCGTGTCACTCTGCCCTGCATATTCAGCAGGCAGAAAATCACTAGGAGGTGGAGGTGGAGAGGGGAAGAGAGCAGGAGGATAGAAAAAAGAGAAAGAGAGGTTGATGGCTAAAGACAAAGTGAGAAAGAGTGGAGAAGGCGATGCGGCGCGTTAGAGGAAGCGAAACAGACAGCTGCGTGAAGCTCACAGGAAGAGGCAGCAGCCAGGGGAGAGATGTTGTATGCCGGGGACGTGAGCCGTTCTGACACATGGGTAGCAGAGCGGACAGGGCCGGCACAATGGAGGGAGGCAGAGAGCACTGGGAGGCATTATGATTTACAGTAGTGCTATAGCCACTTCTGGTTTGCCCTGTCTCCTCAGCCAAAAGCTCAGTGTGGATACATTCATTCAGCTGAATGAATGCCCCCTATTCCCTCCTGAGAATAGCAGCCATTTGTACATATTTTTTTTTTTTTTTCTGTAATACCAAAAAGTCCCTGCAACAAGTAGAGTTTTAATGTGATTACACAGTAGAATCTTTAAATTTATTCCAAAGCCATGTGTTTTTTGTTGTTTGAAAAATCCGACATGGACCTACTGTATGTGCCGTTTTCAGCACTTTCATCTCAGTGCCTCTTGGCCAGATTCTTGGGAGGTATGTGGTGGTATTGGTGTATGTTGGTGTTCGCCGGAGTGTTTCATTTTCAAACAATACTCTAACTGTAGAACAAACAAGGCCAGCCAGTGATGGGTGAACACAGCCAGAAACAGCCATTCCCCCGCACAGCACAGCAGCTACAAAGTCCTACTTTTGACACAAAGCTAACATAAACCCCCACACACACTCTGCACTCACACATAATTCCACATTCTTGCAGAAAAATTGGTTCACTGAACATTCACACATGCATGGTGTGACAAACCTGACAAACATACATGGCAAGTAAATTGGTGGCCTGCCGACTGATATAGCCTGACTTTGAATATCGCTGGTGTTCTTGGCAGACAAGTCATGTGTTCATAATGCTACATCATGCTGTTATCACTGCCCTTTCAAAGACTAATCAAGCAATTAAAGACATCTTTTGCAAACGGTACTGTAGCTATGGCAACACCAACCCCACAGCCCATGTGGTGTCCTTGGAGAAATCAATGTGTCTCTAATCTGAAGTTTCTATACAGCCCCCCTGTGCTCTGGCTGCAGTATTGAGTTATTGGTCCCCATTAATTACTGGGAGTGTGACCTGGAGCTACAGAACTAGCCGCTGAAGAATCTTTAGTTTGTTTTTGAATGGGTTGTTTGCTACAGTATACCGGAGAATCCTCCGAGCAACTAAAATTGAACCTCACATCTGCGGGGCCTTATGTGCTCTGTGATATGCTGCAACATATAAATGCAGGTTATCTTTGAATGAAATCTGCCAGGGCTTAAACACACTGTCTGGCACAAGATCTGCTTCAAAATGCATTTCCATTGCGTGGAAGGGGTTATAGGCTGGATTCAAAATAGTAAAATTGACATGCAATTTTGCAGCTTGAATATTACAAAAGACACTGGTGCTTGCACAAAGAGCTCATGAAAGTGTTTGCACTGGCTAGCTGCCTTAGGCTAGTTTTAACAAGAGACTAGCAAGGTGAATGTGAGGTGTATGGCACAATGATGAGATGAGAAGGTTCAAAGAAAAAGAAAAAATCGGCCTCTGTAGTTTTTCTTTAAATCATGTTACATCAGCACAATTCTGAGGACTAAATTGAGACGTAATTTTTATGCCGGTGAGAAACACTAGTGACTAGTGGTATACCAAAAAGGCAAATGATAAGAATGATACAAAGAATGTATCCCTGGAAATCTAATTGTAAGGTGATCTGATCACCAGATTCAGGTCAATGCATATTTCTTTGACATCCTTATATCTGAGGATTACTTTGACTTTTTTAGTGTAAGGTTGACTATTTTGAAAATGTTTTAAGGATCTAAAGGCTATCACTAACATACCCTTGTTATCTGAAGGTGTAATAGAAATTTCCACTATGAAACTACTAGTTATGTGTTTCTTTGTCCATTTCAGTCGTCGTTCATCTTGAGCATCTCAATCTTGTCAACAATAAACACGAGTTATCAATATTGCTTACCCCTAACCACAGTCCGTTTCTGGATCTGTTTTTCTTTGTCTGCCTTGCATTATGACTCCAATTTCACTTTCCCCCACATAACCTCCACCCTTACCTCATCTGCATCCTCAGACATGACCCAGTCATGCAATCTCACAATATCTGCATCCTTTAAGTACAACCTGCTCAGAATAAATGACACCTGCCAGACCAACACAAATACATCCGAATGGTCCGTTGACAGAGCCAGACATTAGGCGCCATAAATGGGCTTGAACTGCAAAGCTAGCAACAAGATCAGGCACATGGAATGCCAATTCTCTCGGATCCGGAAGAAATTAGATGTTTACGGTAAATGGGGCTCTTAGCAGCACCCACAGTGTTCAATATTGATTCAATGAATCGGATTTTTAAATATGAGGAGCAGTAAGCTTTCCTCTACTTCCACATAAAAGAGCAGCTGGAAGGAGAAAGAACAGTAAGGTTGAATGCTGTTATTTCATTGATGTGTGACAATGGGAAAATACATGTACAGTTATCAGTTTATATTTCAGTGTCATGACTGTGTTTATTATAACCTACTTTCAAAATCACTGCCCAAACTTATTAACTCTCAATGAACTCTGCACTAAATCATGTGGTGTTTTCTATATATATATCTATATAGATATATAGATATATACTCATATACATAGTATGATAATGTATGAAGATTGTTTTTCCCCAAAGTTGCAGCAGTTATGGTTATGTCACAGGAGACATTTCAATCCGAGAACTCCCTTGGAAAAAGATGATGTCTTGTATCTCCGTGCACTAATTACAATCTAGCAATATTTGAATTTACTGAGAGTTACGGGGTCATTTGCTTATGGTGCCGGGGAGATACAACTGTCAGAGAAAACTGATCAAACCACACCCACCCACAAACAGGCCATTTTATCTTGAACACCCCCCGTTCACAAATTCAGAAAATGAATTCGAAACCTATCACAACAATTCTCTCAGATCGTCTCTCCATTGCCTTTTTGTCTCTCCTGCTGTCTAATCAAAGCGTTTCAGAGTTTTTCCAGTTTTAATGGATATACAATATTGTGCAAAATTTTTAGGTACTTTAGATGTTTAGATTCTTATCCATCTTGCAGTGCCATCAGGGAGTTGTCTGATTTCACACAAATTCACTCTGCAGCATGACAACAAGCCCAACCATACAGCCGGAGCCGTAAAGGACTATCTTCAATCCCAATAAAAATGAGGAGTCCTGTAACAGATGTTATGGTCCCCACAGAGCCCTGATCATAAAACAAGTGACCATGACTTCAGCCCCCCCTTCAGCCCGCCAAGTCTCAACCTTCACCAACTGCTAAAACTGTGGTTCAGAATGTTTCAACTGCTAGCTTAACGTTTGAACTGCTACCTTAACCTCGCAAGGATGCAGCAGAGGTAGAGGAGAGTGATGGAATAGTGGATGTGAGTAACTGGTAGGGAAAATGTTTAATGCACTGAATATTCCATACATAAAATTGTCCATAAAATTCCATATCCCATACTGTCCAGCCCACCTGGTGGTCGATTGCTTTATATATTTGTGGGAGGGCGGGGTATGACGGGCAACCCTGTCTGTGGTTTTTCCGACTGTTGATTGCTTAACACAGTCAAAAGTAGTTTGATAAAACACAAATTCATAACCAAGAAAAAAACGCTGTAGACTTAAATAATTAAGATCTTAAAACGAGATTTTGACACAGTGTCCCTCTACAAGAGTAGTGCTGCAAGCTGATATTGTACTTTAGTGGTGCAAATGTATGATTAATAAAATTATGTAGACCCAAATAATATGGCGTAAACCTGGGACTGTTGGAGCACTTGAGCGGTCGGGGCCCTTGGACAGCTGCCCGCTTTGCATGGTTGACAATCAAGCCATGGGTATATCATATATATATATATATATATATATATATATATATATATATATATATATATATATTTTTTTTTTTTTTTTTTTTTTTTTTTTGATTGATATTTCTTGCAGGAAAAGTGGACAAGTTTAGTGGATTTTATCTGGAAAAGGAATATAACTTCTGTTGCAATAAACACTTTAAAATGGGACCAGGATCAATATTGTAATAAAGTGACTGTACTTGTAATTTACTCAACTCAAAAAAGTGGATTTATTTTTACAGTAAGTTACTCTTTAAAGTATTCTTAATAATACCTGAAGACGTTCTGTTTCCAAACTTTAACTTTAGTCTTGAATGTTTATTTTTACTTAAGATTTAAAATCAAGTTTTCAGGGGCTTGAAAAACATAAGATAAACCCGAATGTGTACAAAACACTGTACACATTACAAAAACATAGACAAGAGAGAAAAGAAAATCTCAGTTCAAACACAAAATTAATATACGCAACAGACAGCTATTTCAACATTAAGGAAAGCAGTTGCATTTATATTTACAGTGGCATTTAGACTGTCTGAGTACAATGTTTTGTTATTGTCAAATGGAATGGTGGATTTGAATGTCAAAGTTATAGAGAGAGAAAGTCACATACTCAAATATTGTTGCACTTCAGCGAGCAAATCTTGACTTCAAACTTTATAAGCAGTCTATGGTAAATTCTAAATGTCAAAGTGATAAGCTTTGTCTAAATAGAACGTGTCAAAGCCCTCATTAAGGCAGTGCGACTGCTTGGCAATTATGCAGCTGAAGCTCTTAAAAGGCATAGAACAGCAAACTGTCTGTTGAGTGAAAAGAGTATGACAGGGTTTCTGATAATGCAAGTTTTTGGGGAAATGTGAGGAGTCACCTGTTTTACAACATTGCAGCCACCCCTCTGCCTTGATCAGAGCCCGCTGAACTCTTGCACTGGAGGCGAGGAAGTTACCACTCACCACTTCAGCTCATTGACTTTGAAATACGGCACTGCTTGTGTTATTGCTTTAATTTTGATCTCCTTCATTTCTCTGCAGGAAGAACCGACGTGAAAAGAGGGGCACTAGGATCCATTTCAAATTTTAATTAGTTGCCTTTTGTAAGTCTAACAGACATACATTCAGACCAACATTACGCTTTCAAATTTTTTAATTAACAGCTGCCTCTTGGTTTCACAACATCAAAAGGTTCGGGTGTGTAATTGTGCCTCTGTGTATCTGCGTGTTATGCCAGTATAAATGTGTTTGAAGGTGTGTGTTTTTAAGAGCAAAGGTGCAGAGGTGTGCAAATTTTAATGCTCTGCATACTGTGTGTTGGATGTGTGTCAGGAAAGTTTACAGCGTGTCAGCACAGAGTCAGAGAGGGACACAGGAGGGGGCGTTTTAAATTGCTCTAAACTTTAAGGGTGTTTTGATTTTTTTTTTTTTTCCCTTTCCTTTTCTGCTTGGTTGCATTCTGTCAGGACCACCACAGAAGAAAAGGAGTGTATATTACAGGATTAAGCCATAATCTGAATGTGGCACCTCACATTTATGGCAGTGAATATGGCAGTAGCCAAGATCAGTCTGTTTCTCCCTTATTAGCCACATGGGGAGGAAACATTAACCTGGGTTTGAAAATATGTTTGCTATAGTTACGATATGAACATGGAAACAAATCTTGTCACATAAATAAAGTCATATTTCTGCTACTGAATCACTAACTTGGAAAAAAAAGGAAATGTACATAGTTATCTCCAAGTTTTCGTCTACTGCTTCACTAAATTCCATGCCACACCGATTTCTGTCATGTGAAAAACAATATATATGAAGTTAACTTCATCTGGCTAGAGCATATCAATTAACACGTTCTACATCAGCCTTTACTGCAGAGCAAATGTGGATGAAAATAATCACGTTCACAGGCATCGTTCCTACCTGTCAAAGGACTGTGAAAGATATATAAATGTGTTACATTGTCTCCTGTCAATACATGCAAACAGCTGCTCTCCAGAAAAGTGGGAGACCAAATCAGTATGTGACGCCTCCCCGGCATGCTATAGATTTGAAGCCATAAAAAGAGAGAGAAAAACATAATGGAAGCAACAGCAGTTGCAGTGTCTTGGCTGATATCACTTTATATCTGTAACTTAATGAGATTTAATCTGTATGCATGAGAGACTGTCAGAAAAAGATACGTTATCAGCTGTAGAAATAAATTGATACATTTGGGAATATCACTGGAAACGTACAGTAGGAGCCAGAAACTGAAGACCGGGCAGCCGGCCAGAGAGAGGAAGAGAGGAAGACCTTTAAAGGGAGTGTGAAGGTTGAGGAGGTTAAAGAACCTTTAAGACTTTATGAAGAAATCCCGGGGCGTTTCAGATATCAGATTGCGACTAAGAGACATAAAGAAACAATGAAAATACAGCATGTAAACCCAGCAGGTATCCTATATCCATGGCCAGCCTTACCTGTTCCAATCAGTGAACTACAGTCATGTCTGTACCAAAATTCCGAAACTGAAAAGTAGACATCAAAAGCAGGCCCGGTACTTTAAAGTGATGTTCCTTTCAATTGCTGCTATTACAACTTGATATTTGGATATAATAAACTCATGCATTTACCCAAGGGTGCTAGATAATTATAGTCCTCACTATTGCTAACTCCCTTTTGCACCAGCGGGAAATTGTCTTCATTAGGACATTCTGACCAAAAGAAAATGGCTGACCTTTCTGGATTTCTCTCCAAAAGTAATGTCTTTCTCTCCCTCTAAATTTACCCCAGCTTCCTAATTAACCTTGCGTCGCTTGAAAACAGTGGTATGAAAGTTAGGATAGACTGATAGATAAAATAATTGAAAAGGTGTGCCGCAGGACATCTATGATCAACACATATCACTTTTATTAGCACATAAACAAACCTATACAGAGTATTTGTCCAGTTGGAGTTGGACCACGAAAACATCTAATCATCAACAACTACCAATCCGAGTCAGTTATAAGTATGCATTTCTAATCCTCGAGTTTAGACAGAAAAAGTCCTGACAGCTTTGCTGCAGTGACCTTTCATGTTTTACCGAACACTTCAAAGACCGAAGCCTGATTATTAGCTCAATCCACAAGTTTTGTTGAGTCTGGTCTCTCCTCCAGTAACACTGAATTGTGGTGTTGATACCATTGCTGATGGAAAGGGTACTTAAAAGAATGTCACTCAGTTGCTGACATGTAAATGTAGTAGATTCATAGATTTATCTGGCTGATATTCCTTGGTGGCCAAGATGCAGGAACAATGTTATTGTAGTTCCGTGGCCTGAAGAGAAAAAGATTCTTTTAAATGTACCATCAGGGCTACAGGCACCACACTGGCATGTCCAAAAAATGAGCGAAAAACTTCCTTTTGATTCCTGATAGATGCACTTTGAAACTGCTTGTTCATGCGATTTTATGTGACTTAAAATATTATGAGAAAGTGAATAAGTTACAAACTGTTGGGGGCAAATAAATGAATAAAGAAAGAATAAAAGCACTCAAAACACAAACCAGCTTAGTATCATTGTTAGGAGGGAAGCCAACTCTTTGAAGGCGAGTCCAAGTTGGCCGTAACTATAGGGGCTGGTCAATGTGCTGGGCTTATTCAGTAACATTCCTCTAACCTTATAATCCCCCATCTCTCACATGCTGCTGTGCTCTCTCCCATTGACAGAAACACCCTTTTTATTCAATTAATCTTTTATCATAAGCCTGTGGCTGTGTTTTCAGTCTGTGCCAAAAGTGGAGTTGTTTAGCTCCTCCCTTAAATCTGAGCAGCAAATAGATCTCAGCTTTGCCTGGCTGCATTGTACTCTGTTTGGAGCCTGGTTTGCTTATGGACAGTGCCAGGCATACACACGGGGTATATGGTGTGTCTGTATGTAGTCCAGAGGAATTAGCATCCTTTTTGTACATAACTGTCTGCTTGGTGCTTTAAGGTCTGATCCTGTGTGCACTGGAGCAGTGGTTCAAGGGCTATGGTGTGACTGTGTAATTTTTTCATCATCTGAGCTTGACATTTAATATTCAAGTTAAGCACAGCAACCACTTGGTGCCACAGGTGACAATTACAGAAAAATAACACCTTGAAATCAATTTTTATAAACCCTATTACTTAGGATAGTGTCAAACTGATATCCTTTAAAGACATCCTCACCATGACAGTGACTGGAATCGGGCCACTGGCACGAAATAACAAATTTATCTTTTGAGCTTTTACTATTGTTGTAAACAAACACAGTAAAACATCCAGAAACTTAGTATGACACTAGCACAAATGGAAAAGAATCAGAGAGTCAGGGAACTAAGCTGGTAATGTCAGTTAGAGAGCAATGTAAAATTGCTAACATCGGCCATCAATGTTAAGCTACTGGTCATACCACACCAACAAAATCACTGAATGTACTGAATTGAGTGAGGGTGTGTTTTATTGGCCATTATTTAACAATCTTTAGAAGAAGATTGTGCTAAAGAAGATTTACCCAATTACCTAATTTAAAACCTGCATTAATGCATTTTAATTTGAAGCTAACTTACAGTCAATTTAAACATCTAGCAGTAATGGAGCAACATTACCATTTACTTTGGTGTCTTGCTTATGGGCATCCAACCAATGCACCTGCATTATTCACTCTCCTCTGTTTTGGTCAACATCAGCTCCTGAGTAAGATATCTGGCTCTTTAGCGGCTAAAAGCTAAACTAGTAGCTAGTTGTTAACTTAGTTTTGCTTGTCTGCCACTTGGTGCTGGGCAGGTAGCATACAGCAGGTTTATCAGCAGGAGTTTTATCAGCAGGAGTTTTGCTAGACACATCTGCTGTGACTAGCAACAACACTGATGAAAGGGAACCCAAACAGTTAACTTATGGAATGTACAACCAGAACAATACGAGGCATTAAAAAAAGTGTTAAAATAAACTTAAAACGCTTCATGGAGCTGAATATAATGTGGGTATATGTGGGTTCCTCCTGACAACTCTGAACATAATCCTTTTTATCCATGGTTAAAGTAAAATATTTATTAGTGTAGCTTTAACTTAAAAATGGCAGTAATCATGAGAATTAACCCTCTGTTATGTCTCTGAAATGTAAGATAACCTCTCTGTGACTCTGACATAATTGTCTTTCAGTGCTTCACCCCCAACTGCTTTCTATTCTCTAAACCACTCACTCTCAACTCATATTTTATATGGCCTGTCTTCCCAGTGTCTACAGGATAAACCTTTCAATTCCAGCCACTATCTGCATGACATTCATGCCATGTGAAGGCTGTGATGGGAAGAGGCTCAGGAGCATGCTAAGGGGGGAGGGTTGGGTTTTGGCTCTGTACGCTCCCAGCATTCACCCCTGTTAGCCTTTACCAGTTAGACAGTGCCCTGATGAAACATGACACGACAAGCTTTCATAGCCATGTTGGGGCTAACACTTTAAAATGCTAGCAACTGCACTGTTTTGTAGCTCTTGCAGGGAAAGAGAATTTTAAATGGCCACACACTAATGCTTTGTTTGCCAGTGGTACTGTAGGAATAACAATAATAAGACAAATAGCAGCCGGAGACACATTGCAAGCCCAAGCGTGCTTGACTGCAAAATGACAAATGCTTTATTTGAAGTGAAAATCCACCCAAAATAGAAGTCCATGTTATGCCAGTGATCTCAGAGAATATTCAATATGGTAAATATTGAATTATTTGTGAACATAAACAATCCCAGCAGGCTCTAGTCTGTGATTCCACCAAGAAACACAACCTGCAGCTGTTCTATTTATACAAATCTGAATTTGCAGAGTCTCATAGAAGGTCTTCTCAACAGAGTCCACATTGTCTCCCTATAATGCTAACAGATATGAACTGGAAATGTCCTTAGGTAATGTCACCGTGTACTTCAACACATCCAGATCCTGATCATTTAAAAGTCAAGGCTGATAGCGTTCTCCTCTGAAGGTATTGCTTGCCTTTGTTATGATCAGGGACCAGTGGAAAGCTCGTAGGATCACCTGTGTGTGTGTGTGTGTGTGTGTGTGTGTGTGTGTGTGCGTGTGTGTGTGTGTAAGGCCACGTTGGTAGCTGTGCAAGTGAGTGATATCATAAGTGAACCATAGGCTGAAAGGTCCCCCAGTGCCTGATGAAAGGCAGGATCAACGGTGGAGGGGTTGAGCCGCAATGAGCACCAGGAGTGCATCGGGGGAGATCAGATGAGGAAATAATAGAGAAGGGTCCCTTGCCTTCAGAGAGGGGCAGACAGGGAAGCAGGGCTTATGAGATGCAGAAGAGTTGTAGGAGATTGAATGATCAGTTCCAGAGAGCTGGCTGCTTTCCCAGCAAATGTTCCCAATCCTCTGAGAAGGAAGAAAAACAATCTTGATGGTGAAGAAAGATATTAGAATTAAAAAAAATGGAAGCAGCAGGGTCAGCAAAACACAATGTACCCAGTCATTTTTTCATTTCCACAATCTGCCACTTATTCTAACCTCAGTCACTGAATGTGATTTACATGTCCACCAAATAAAGAATTATGTATTTTGCTAAGATTATAGAATTTTTGTAAGGATGTCCCTCATGAGAGAATGACATTGATGTCTCCCTGTCTGCACATGTTCTTCAGAGCTGAGCTTGTTGTTTGTCTAGAGTCGCAAATAGACTGATTGTGATGCACTGTATGATTTAAATCATCCAATAAAAGAAGCTATCATTGCTGCAGTAAGCGCTAAAAATCCCAATCACGCAGTTTGATGATGAGGCAGAGATCGCTGTTGAGCCACTTAGGCCCTCTGTTTCCCATTCGCCCAACCCCAACAGGGATAACATACTGCCACCGAAGTGGGGCATTTTACAATTGATTGCTTCATCCGGGAAAGGCTCACCGCGATTCATCCCAAATGAGGCACTTTGTTGGTGGTGTGTCTCCTATTCCATGCCAAGTTTTCTCTCATAAATCAAATAGTCATTTTTCTCTCCTTCAGACATGATGTACAGTGCATATGGTGGACTTTAGTACGGTGCTGTCGTGTAATGTTTTCTAAAGAAATTTTTGTGTTTTATTCCGTCATGAAACCACAACAAAAACAAATTCATTAGTTCAAATTCATATGCGTTAAAGCAAAATGACCTGTCTTTGACCCCGCTTCGGGGATTGTGGCCATTGCTTTTTCCCAAAATACTAAGGTGAGATGAATGAAAAGCAAGAGAAACAGATTTGGAGTCTAAATGTACTAATAGGCAACATATTCACAAGTCGTGCTGTATCTCTACTTCACTTCCATGGTGTTTAACAGAACATTTCTCTGTATTTAATGTTCCCCAGAGAAAGGCAAAGAGAATGACAGACCCCTCTAGTACACCATTAATTGGCTGCATGACACATTCAAACAAAGCTGGGACGCTATTTTCCGAAAAACAGGAAAAAGATTAACTAAGGCACCTTGTTATTCAAATTAGTCAGCAGTGACTCAGAAAACATGCCATTAATGATGTAACAAAGGAAATGCAGTGTTATTGCCCAGCTGCAGTCATAACATGGACAAATACACCTCACTGTTTTTCAATTATTATACGGAATTGAAAATGCCCTATAGCAGTCGTTGTTTTTGTTATTCCATTTTGATGATAATGATGATACAAGCCAGGAGAGTGTGATGGTTTGCAAACTGGCAGTGACTGTTTAACTGTGACTGGCAGCGGCTGGAAACTACTCACATGGGAAATACAGATGATGGGCAGACAGAGATTGTGTATTTCGAAAATATTGAGTTCCTGTGCAGCGGTCTACTAGTTAGAGCAGTTGGTTTTTCATTTGAAAGGTATCATCCAGTATGTCTTCGGCTGCAATAAATTCCCAGTAAATGTATGTTTACTCCATTGGTTTAGCTTCTGTACTGCTATGCATCGATCAGCTGCAACATTAAAACCTGTTACCAGTTTTAATGCTGTGGCTAAATGGTGTATCTATACGGTGTAAATATACATATATACTCACACTGGGACTTTGCCACTGAATAATTTACACAGTTTTGTATTTGTACTGCTGTTCTCAATCAAACGAGTGTCAAAGTGAATGTCCAACTTGGTGTACGTCAGAATAAAAGCAGTGGGTGTTTACACTGCATACATTTGCAAAACCTACTATTTCCACTATTGAAATAAAACCTACATTAGAATTTGGCAAAACTCCAAGTCAGAATATATCAATTTGGCTTACTCGACAGTATTTTACCCTAAAAGATATATACCCGATTTCCAAGTGTGCTGCATCAAGTTCTCTTGAATAAAATGTTGCTCATCTTGTAGCACATAACCAATTTCCTGCCCGTTACTGAGCCCATTCCCTTTCTTTCATGCTGTTCCAAGTGTGTCTTATTTTCAACTCCTTCCCTGAGAAAATGTCTGGTGTCCTGACAGCCCATGTGGAGTTTTGGGGGAGGGGTGAGGCTGATGTTTGTGTGATGGGGGAAGAGGACACTGTTTTGACAGATTGGTGTGCCACCGCGGCAGTCTGAGAGAAATCTCGGGGTCAAACGGCAGACATCTCCTTTCTGATAGCATCAGGCACTTTGGCCCCAGGAATTCTCTGATCCAAAGCCTGCGCGTTGGCATAAATGCAGAGGATATACAGTATGGTTCAAGTAATGACTGTGTGGAGAAGGTTTGTGAGCACAGTAAAAGAGTGTAAGTTTTTTCCTGTGGAATACAAAAATTTAGATATATCCAGAATACAGGAATAATTTGGTAATTTATAATGCATTACTTCTAATTTTAAAAATCACTCTTGCATCAGACAATGATGTAGCTCAGCACAAAGCTAATTAATAAATGGATGGTCCACACACTGTAGAATACAGCAGAATTAGGCCACTTTGAATAGTAGAGAGCTCAGCATCACGTCAAATATAAATTGGGGAATTAATTATTTTATCGTGGTTGTATAGTGTAACTTCTGTCTATGTCAATTGGCTTTTAGTATTTTAGGGGTTTTTGTTTTGCTACAACCCATATACAATGTTTAATATTACAGTGTGTCAGCTTTTTTTTTTTTTTTAATGCTTTTGGACATTAGTTGATAGCATAGGGACAGACGGTAAACAAGGGGATAGAGAGAGGGGTATGACATGTAGCAGATGTCCCTGGCTGGAATTGAACCCGGGGATATCGTAGTTTTATGGTGTCGCATCTTAAATCTTCACCAGAAATACGCATCTGGTTTGATTTTGATAAAATAAATCGTAGTTAGTTATGGACAAGAATAACGAAGTAAGAGTTACATATTTTCAATGGCCTGGCAACAGGCCAATTAATGAATTATATAAAGAAATTAAAATCTGAGTCTGACCATGTGTGGGTGCTGCAGTCAAAGATATGTTTATAGTAATTTAAAAACAGCATGTCATTAAATAGTTTGGTCTCCTCAGAGCATTAACAAGTTTAGTTACATGTCCCCTCAGTATAAACCTTGGTCACAATTATTTTAATAATCAAATTTAAGGGATCCCTATCAAACATGTTTTTGGATTTGTGTTTAAAAAAAATCTGATGATCAGCTTTTCATTTTGAACTGCTCCAGTCAGGTTCTAATAATAATACAAAAAAAAAACTAGGGTTGCCCAAGTAATATGGAAAAAGGAATCTGCAATAATATTAATAATGTTGACAGTAGGACACAGCTATTGAACACAAGTGTCTGTTGTTGGTGTATTCTAAATATATACCCAATATGCTAATTTTTTTAGTGCTGACATACATTACTGGGTAGACATTTACGTTTTTCTGCCAAACTCTTTGTGTTGGAAGCAGTACAAAATGTACTGCTGATGCATCATGTTCTTAAACAAATCTCACATAAATGAGTAAGAATCTTGTGTCATCAGTTCTACAAAATGTATATTGTGATCTTCTATACTGTGCTGTGCATGTAAGCTGACTATATCTCGTGCATACAGTATCTCCAATATACCGCAAATCAGTTTCCTATCTTCCCCGTGTGAGTTTTACGAGTGTTGTAACGTTCATCCCCCTCACCAGTCAGAAAACATTGTCTGCCTCTATAAGAAAGAACTCCAATTAAGTAACAGTCTGTTTCCTTGTAATTATATGTACCAGCTTGCTTAAATTAGGCTGAAACCCATTACAGAATTAGAACCCGAAATTGGGTCAAGAGGATGTCACAGTGTTTCTATTCAAGCAGTCATGGCAGTAAGGGGAATAATGGCTGTAGTGTAAGTGGGGCTCGAGAGGTGTCAAGATGCCCAGCTCACTGGTGGAGATGAGGCCCCTGGAGTCACTGGTGCTTCCTTCACAACACCCCGGTCAAGATTCTTCAGACAGCTACAGAGCAGCCACGTCGACAAACAAATGCTTGTTTTCTACTCATTAGTGCACTCTGGTGAAAGAGGAAAAACCTACCCAAGAGTGGCTGGAAGGAATTGCATGTCAACTCATGTTACACATTCTGCCTCTTTATTTCTCGGGGGTTGGGGGTGTTAAGAAAAAAAAAAAAAAACCACTGAGGGGGAAATGGCAGCATGTTTGTGCTTTGGTTGTTGGTTTCAGTGTCTGTGTGGGTCTGTGTGGGTCTGTGTGCTTGTGTGTGTGTGTGTGTGTGTGTGTGTGGTTGTCTGTGTATGTGTGGTCTTGTACATCTATCTGTGTTAGGAAATATTTGGGTGTTTTGGACATTTTGACTGTTTTTGACTGGGCTCAAAAGTAAGAATTAGGTTTAGTTTAAGGGAAGGAAAGTTTAAAGTAAGTTTGGCATTTTGCACTTATTATTATGATTGATGATGGTGAGATGTTTCCCTCTTGTTTCCAGTCTTTGCTATCTATAGCTTTATATAAACTGTACAGACATGAGAATGGTATCAGTCTCCAAATGAAAGTCTCTGCAACATAGCAAATAAGCTTATATCCAAACTGTTGCTTTAAATGAAATTCATTGGTGTTAATAATTAACAAATCAACTCAGCATTTCTAATAAATGTCTTCTACTTCTACCGTAATAATTAGACCAAGAGATATGACCATAATTAAATGGTTAAACCATAATGACTTGTTGTTATGTTTTTTGTTTTTTGTTTCTTTTGAAGTGGCCAGTTTGCATGAGGGCAAAAAGAAAACCTGGTTCTGCAGTGTTTTTGTCATGTCTTGGGCTGGAGACTTTCTCATCAGTTTTTCATTAGGTTTCTATTTCCAATTAGGTGCTAGCCTCAGTGGACAAAAGTGAGGCAAACAAACAATAAATTAGGCAAAGGTGCAACTAATATGTCTGCCAAGACATGCTTCAGTGCACCACATAGCCTAGTGCCAACACCATTTTCTTCTCTGGGCATTTCACTTTTTTTTTTTTCTTCCTTTACAAGACAACAGTGAGACAAAACCCAGTGATCACCCTGCCAATTATATATCTGTATTGCCCTCTAACTCAAACTGCAAAAAACTCAGTACAGAGCACAATGGTGTCACAATATATTGTATCTTCAAACAGTCAGTTTTCTTCACATTAAATGCTGACTGCCTATACTAGATAATACAAACCCATATAATGCTAATTATTAGTTTGCAAACACATATTGCAGCATTCTGTATGTATAATTGGAAATTGTTACCTGATTTCCTGCTTATCAATACAACCAGCTGGTCCTCGGCCCTGTTGTCTCATGACAAGGCTCTAATTGCTTCCCACATGTGGTTAATGTAAGTTCATATGGTCACTAATGAGAACTGTCATACAGTAGATGCTGTTTTATCCAAACCTCCGAATTATTCACATAGACAGGTTTACCCAATGGGCACATTGCACAAAAAATATTTAATTGGAATTTGAAGGCTCTTTTAATTTTGCTCAGTTGTTTATACAGAGGAAAAAATAGGTTGACTTCATGTGTCATGGAATTTAGCAGCACCTTATTTTTGGGATGAAACACATCCGCTAAGTGTTCGAACGGCAGTTTTCTGCATTGTCTAATAACCTGTGCAGTATTTCCATGGTCAGAGATAGATTTTTAGTTTTATGATGGAAACAGCATGTTTGTGCACATGTGTGGCTTGCAATTTAGTGTGTGTGATGGAGAAACTGGGTGCATGAGATCAACAATTGTGTATCAAGTTATAAAATGCCACATTAAGCCTAATAGTTAGTACTGGATTCAATGCATTTTTCACTTAACTTCTGTGTACTGACAGCATGGCTGCTACGTCAGGAACATCATGCACAAACTTGGTTTCAAAATGCTCAGAATATTTCATACAATGAACCAGTCAGTAGTCACTAGTCACCATGTTCCTGTGACTTGCTGGAAAAATTGACTCCTGGCTCTATAATTTCCTAAAATGGCTGGGTACTGTTGTTTTTAGCAAATGTGACTCAATGTGACTATTTTTAGTCGTGGATTAATACACATTTTGGTTTTAAACAATAGAGGTCTGTAGCATCGAGGAATAAGTATATTATGTTGACAGTTCTTGTTAGTAGGATTCATTCCTTGTTGGTTCTGGTGAAATCAATTGTAGAGAACTGTTAACGCAATTAAACAACTAAATTTATAGAGCATTTCTTTCTACAAGGCCCTCCACCCACTCTCCATGTTTTCTGTTGTAGTCATATTAGTGATAAATTCCTTGCACACTTTATTGTTTGCCATCTCTCTCCTGCCAGTGTTTGCTTTTCGTTGTGTTTGTCATGCAATTATTATCGGCCTAGGTAAATGAGTGCGAGTCAGTGTGAGGATGTGCATCCATTCCTCTTAGTTTGTTGATGTACACTGTATGAGCATCAACAAAGTCTTAGTCAGTGGGGAGGTAAATTTACACAACGGTAATGGGTAAGTGCAAAATAAAAAATAAAAAAGACTGAAAGAACTCATCGCTGCATAAGCTTTTGCTGGACTTTCAAAGGAGACAACACAGATTGATATATGGGAAAGCGATGGACCTGCCAGTGAGTTGTCAACACGGTAACTGTTATGGTTTTTGTTTTGTTTTTTTGTTTTTTGATCCAACTTCTGTTTCTTTATTATAGCCACGACTCAAAATAAAATGTGTATTTTCCCATTGACAGGGGACTGATGTTATTGGGTTGGTGTCATTGTATTGGGGTGAAATACACAAACCTGTCTTGGATATTTTCAGGTGAGCACCTGAGAATAGCCTTGCAGTGTAAGCCCATATTTTCACGTCACTCAGACATCAGCATGAACCCTTCTTAAGCTAAATTGCACAAACACACCACTCGCCCGAATGAGATTAGTCTTTACTTTTGATTACTTTTTTTAACTCGAAAAAAACTTTGGCGGTCCTGAAAATGTCAAAAATTCTCCTCAACTATCCGCCTGAATCAGTTTCTGAATAAACAGAGGTGTAAAAGAGGTCACGCAGTGACAGAATCATGCTTCACTTTATATCTGTAACACCTGGTTTTAACAGATGTTGATGAGGTTTGGCACTTACAAGAGGAGGAGAGTCATGTCAACATCAAAACTTTCCTCATTGTTTGCTGAATGGTCCGACACTTATCCAGTCAAGCCCAGTTGATTCTCTGTGGGTGTTCTCACACTTAGCAAAAACTGAGATTGTGTTTTCATGAAGCGACTCTCAGAATATTAAACGGCAGATTCTGTTGTCTTAGAATCACATAATTTAAATTATATTTAGCGTTGAGAACCATGCATACATTTACCCAACAAAAATAATAAAGATAAATGCCTTTTTCATCTAAGAATGCTAGTTTTCAAAGGGCAAAAGGCTTATTTTTCAGTACTCAACAAACAAAAGACTCAAAAGAAAAAGATGGCCTGTCGAGTCCTTTATTGTGGAATTTCTGTCAAAAGTAGTTAAAACGGGAGACATGGAGCCATTGTAGTGCTGTTATAACCGCAGTATTGTCTCATCTCCCTAAGAGACATTTGATCTTCATGGTCAAACTCAGCTGTAAACAAAGAAAACATAGTGGACTGAGTCCATAAAAGGACTAGAAGAAAAATTCCAACATCAAATAAGCTTACATTTTTGTATATCAGCTGTCTGTGGTTGGAGGAGGTGAGAACCTGATATCCTCATCTGTGGGTCTGGAGTACAAAAAGCAGTAGGGTGAGAGGTTTCCTGCCAAGAAAATGTATGAGTTTGTTCTCTTCAATCATGTCATATGGCTACAGTGTATGAGTCAATTGGGGCTACTGTCCATGAAGATACTGATGTATCTGCCTATTTTGGGATCGATTTCTTTATATATGATTGTTGAACACTGACACAAAATGGATTGGAAAGCAGTGTTTCCTTTGAATGTAGTCATTCAGGTCAATTTATAGATCACATTTAAAAAGCAAAAAATGTTGCCCAATAATTTGAAAAAAATGGGTTTTAAGACAGGATTTAAAAGTTTGGATGGATGAGGATGGCCTGAAAACAAGGGGTGCATTGTTCCAATGTCTGTTAGCAGTAATGGAAAAGGTTTGGTCATCTTTGGCCTTGGACTGGGAAGGAGAAAAGGCCAGGGAGGGCTTTATCAGAGGATCTGAGGGGTCTGGCCGTAGGATAGGGATTGAGAAGATTGGAGGTGCCAGTCCATGCAGCGCTTTACAAACCAGTAAAAGAATCTCAAGACCAAATCTATATTTTACCCGTAACCAATAAAGGTTAGAGCGAGAACTGGGGAGTTTTGGTCTCTCCCGTTGATACCAGCGAGAAGCCTTGCTTCTGCATTTTGAACTAGCTGTAGACAGGACAGGGACGACTGACTGAATCTTACATAAGGTTAAAGTTTTTAACATTTTTTGAAAGAAATACTTAAAGCTGTGAATTATTATATTTTAAGTGATTTAAAATGCCATTGACTTTAAACAAATTGGACACAAAAATTAGTTCAAATATAATCACTTTAGATGTAGATTATGTATCATAATTCTATATTTTCCATTTTCCTGCTTTGTTTGTGTGTATAAATAGCGAAACTATATTATTTACAAGCATGAACTGTTCTATAATAATATTTTGAGTGGTTATCACTAAGGATTTGTACACTTTTACAGGCGCCTGTGTAAATTTTCTTGTATATTGAGTTCCTGGCAGCTCTATGCTTTGTTAAATTGACAACATGACACGTTGGACTAACATCTGAATTTTTGCTGAATGAAGGGATACCATGCATGTTTGGTACGGACAGTTTAAAAGGTGCTAAACTAAGACAAAAATGGATGCAGAGAAAGTTAGCAAAATTAACCTGAACTCCATAACTATAGTCTCAGTAATTGTCTGATATAATCTTGCATGGAGGAATGGATTGGTGAATTATAGGCAGGTAAATACTGTAGTGGACAAGTATAGGTAGATAAAAATGGAATATCATTTGCAGTTGTGCAGTGATGACAAAGAATCATATCAAAGAATAAGAAATGTAATTTGAAGTGAATCTTCTTAAAAAAGGTCAGTTAGAGAGAGCACGTCTATGACCATGACCATGTCAGTTTTGTTAATGTTTAGACAGCGTGCGGCAAAGTAGAATTGCAGTTGGTGCAGTTCCGCTTGTCAAGTTTGATATTTAGGAAAGCGTGAGCATGTCCTGGAGAATAGGCAGATACGTCAGTAACAAGGTCACCACGCAATGACTCTGAAATGACTTTATACATTTGTACAGCAGCATCTCCTCTTTTCATTTGGACAGGTGTCTCTCTTCTTGATCTGCTATTCTCTTTCACTCAATTTCTTTCTCTCTTTGTACTGCTAGGAGTCCTTCTTGTACCTATTGGTTTTCCAATTTGCATTAGAGTGTCTGATACTGCCTTGGAGGTTTCATTCCTACAGAATACCCAAACACTTCCTTAGTTATACTGTAGATTCAAAATTTCCATTTGTTCCAGAAGCTTCCCTTGTAACGGTTGACCAGAAGAGATCACAGCCCTGCTGCCCTTTCAGCTGCGCCTTAAGAGACATGTTTCAACTTGAAGTCTCTAATCACAGTTCATGCCCTTTCACATGACATCAGTTTTGAATGGAGCCAAAGGTTTGGCCTCTGGGCCACTGAATTGTTTGTATTTGCTGACCTTTGTCTGCATTGACAATTTGATCACTAAACATATAAAGCAATGACTTTTTTTCCTTTTCTTGGCCTTAGAACTGTTCTACTTGTAAATTTAGAGGCCCCAAATCGTGACATGTCTTTCCACTGCTGTGCCTCAATCCCATAAACAAACTCACACCATCTACCATGATTAACATTCAGAACAACACCAGAAATACTGTCCAATATTGCATCCTGCACCTTGTTTCTTCCCCGGGTTTGTTTATGATGATATGAACCTGTCAGGGGAGCCTTATGGAAAGCGCCAGTGTAAATACCTGTCCTTTCCCCTGCAACAAGGAAACTAAGGTGAACGCCTTTGACATAAGTGAATGAAATGAGGAGAAAATGGAGAGGTGGCAATTGGGACAAATCGCTTATAAAATTGAACATGACAAGCCTCTGATTATAATCTCCATGTGGACTTTTGGGGGATGGACTGTCCATGATGATGGGGAATATGAATGAATATGAAACTCATTTTAAGGGACAGAGTTAGAAAGAAACTGATCAAAAGGTATATATTTCAGTATATGTGATATACACATAGTTATGCAGGTATTAGCAGTCTTATTTTCATAGCTTAGGCTATCGTTCCTACTGGTAATAATAATGATTATAGTATTCTACCCACCAAGTTATTTGTTGAGCTCTAAGAATGCAGTAAAAACACAGTTTACCAGCAGTAAGAAAGTAATAAAGGTTTTAAACAAATTAAACATATTATTAAACAGGTTAATCAAGCTTCTTTTGATGAGAAAACAAAACTAAATGCTGAAATTATTACCCAAAGCTCGTCTTGGTTCAACTTTGCCATAGTTGTGTCTGCACACAGTTTTCATGGGCAGTCAGGGTTTATCACCAACGTTTTGGGTGTAGTTTCTTGAGGTTTTACGCTCAATTAAAGGGGCTTAGATAATCTGGCCAAACTTCTTAACCCATCTCACTTTGTTTAGCAGTGTCCAGTGTTTCCTGATCTCAGCAGTTACTTTAATGAGCACACTGTTATCATGACTGATAAAAAGGATGGCCAAAACTGTGAGCGGAGTAAAAGTACGGGCTGTTAAAAGGCTTTGAAGTCACTTACTTGTCAAGATTTAGCCAAATGTTTAAAACAAACAATGTTGACGTATACCTGACGAGAATCTCTGGTGATCATGTGACCACTGACTGTCAGGAACAAAGCTGATGTAGTTTGACGTTGTTATTAGCACTGCAAAACCTTTTATGGAGGACGTTGGATGGAAGGGTCAACAAAGCATTATGCTTGGACATGGGAGGCTCTAGTTTGTTGTTGTTTTTTGTTTCCTACTTCCTACAGTGATCTTTCCTTGAACCTAAATCAATAAGTTTTTGTGCCGGAACCTAACCAAACCTTAACCAGATCAAAAAAAAAAAAAACTATCATATGAATTTTTTAAATATTAGTTACATCTATATATAGCGACTTCGGAGGACACTGGAAAATAATGTGATCCTGACCGTGGTGGCATCAGCTCAGGAGACGCTCATATTGTACGTGCCATTTTAGAAGGTACAACCACCTTTTTTGTTGTTTTTAATTCTGAATTCTTGTGGTATAATTATAAAGTAGAATTTCTATTTATCCAGTAATAGACCTAGTTTCATCACATCCTTGTCCCATACTAAGTGAATTTTACTCTTTACTCCTGTGCTTGGGTCCATTTCAGCTTGATGAGATCGATCACTTATGAGGACCCTGGTCCCCATAATTGCACAGGCAGGCCCATTGCTGTCTCGCGCGCTAATGAAATATGACTGTATCATTAACAAATGCAGACTTTATGAGTGTGTACAGCTGCAACGTGTGTGTGGCTGCGAGTGCATATTTAGATTGGAATTTATTTACCCCATGTGGATAGAGAGGCCTGCTGCTGTTTGCCTGTTACCGACGGAAGATTAAAGCATGCAGTAGTGCATGAGAAATGGAAACGCCCCTGCACTTGCTATCACAATACACACACCGATACACACAACAGTTACACAAACGATCACTTTTGATACTCAAAAAAAAAAAAAAAAAAAAATTCCACACATATTTGTACACTGTAAGAATAGAAATGAGACACCGTGGCTCTATTTCAATATAAGCACCTCAAATGCATCTAATCAAACACATTGACTTTGTTGTGCATTAAGATATTTTTCTGCCTCTGTGGAGGCTTTGTTCTTCGTCTTTTTCTCCCCTCCCTCCTCCTAATATGTTAAAGTAGACAGATTGTTTTGAAGTTCAAAAAAAAAAAAACTGTGCTGTTCAAAGGCTAATTTCCCAAAATACAAATAAGCCGATTTCAAAAGATGATTTCAAAGACTAAAAGAGAAAAAGTTAACTTTCCCTGTTTGGTTTAGATAAAGCCTGGAGAGGATTTGTTTTTCTTTTGAATGACACCATTGTCTCTCTATTCGCTCTCTCTTAAATTTATATATTAATTTCCAGTTTGGGCCTGGATTGTCCAGTTTATTTTTTACTGTGTCACTGTAAACTTCTGTATTGGTTTTCAATTCCGATCTCAAGGACCTGGTCTTCTAATTTCCATTCAATTTATTCAGAGTATGTTCTAGAATATATTCTACACCTAGATTGTGAGCTGAATTCAATTAATTACAGTTAATGACCCAGTAGCAGACAGCAGCAAGAAGAGAACAGCAATTCTGCAAAGGAATTAAAATGTTCAGGACCTTCAGGGCCTGGATTGGGCACAATTTAGTGGCCCTAAAATATAAAGTAGTACAAGTTTGGGCCTAAAATATAATTAACATTGTTAAATATGAAATATTACTTTTAATATATAAAACTAGAATAATTGATAAGGTGCATACTGATAACTCAATTCTCATGCTCTGATATATGTATGTATGTATGTATATGTTTGTGTGTGTGTGTGTGTGTGTGTGTGTATGAATGTATGTATATACGTGTATATGTACATATGTGTATATATATATGTGTGTGTGTGTGTGTGTGTGTGTGTGTGTGTGTATGTGTGTGTTTATTTGTTTGTTTCTTTGTTTGTGTGTGTGTTTCAGGTTTTACTTCCTTCCTCTCTCTTTCAGACCCTCTCACGCTGTTTCTCCCAGCTCACCTCTATCCAAGCCTAACATTTATGTTCGCCATTCAGTGTGGTATAAACTATTCTTAGAGCTTTCCTATAATTCTAGCTAACGAGATACTTTTATTGTGTCTCACAAACATTCACGTCCTCATGTTTGGATGTTTAAGTTTATTATTTTAAAAAGTCTGTATTCAAGTGTGCACATACACTTAGGTATTTTTTGTGTAGATAGTTCAAGTCTACTTGTTCCGGTGTCTTTATCATCATCATTATATGCAGCTGAGATGTTGATTCATTCGCGGATACTGTATTGTTCTCTGTGGTTGAGCTAATCTGTTCCCTAATTGCCTGGACAGACAGGGAGAGGTCCAAGCTCCATTTGGCCAGTCCATTTCACACGGGCCCATTTCCCCATCATTTAGCAGGTGAAGCACATTACACATCTGCTAAAATGAGCAGAGGATGTGAGATCAGACAAGACCCATGCCAGTACTATTGGTATGACATTGTGTGGAAAATCATCATTCAGCTTCACAAGGTAAGAAGGTCATTTAACCAGATACTTTGACTTGCCAAAGTCAAATTGTGGGAATTGTTAATGTGCATTTTGCGAGGTGAAAAGTTACTTGCACATATCCAAATCCAGGAGTTCCTTCTTTGTGCTTCAGCCATAACTTTCCTAACAACTCTTCCACGTGTCCTGCCATTGCATGGGAGGATTTCTGGGCAGTAATTTTAAATTACTTAAAAAGACATCCCACTGATTTACATGTCAAAGCATCTGGGTGACCTTTGTCAAGTGAAACAAAATTACAAAATTACCCTAGTGACATCACCTAAGTATTTCGGTCTGGGCTTGGAGACTACAAATTGATAACCGAAAGGTTGTATTACACACTGGGCTAGTGGAATTTGACGGATGTCAGCATTTACCAGGCCAGGAGGGAGGGCTTACCATTTTCAAGCTGCATTATGGGAAGTGTAGGATGCAGCGTTTTTGGAGCTTGACCCAAACTATTGAAATAAATCTTACGGAACAGTCACTGGAAAACTACAGTGATGGTTCAGATTTTGTTTTTGTAATGGAACAATGTTTTCATGAGTGGGTACCAGTTTTGTACACGCGTGAGCGTCCAGTTGACAGGATACACATTTAAAAAAATTGCTTAGCAAAAGGTTTATGAGGAAGAAAGTTCAAAATGTTTACATTCTGATAAGGAACACTGAATGTAAACAGAAAGTTACTTGGTTTAAAAGGCAACTCCACTGGGCACCCTTAAGGTTAGCTTTGGGCATATGGCATCATCTTTTAAACAGTTTTAGCATTTTTTAATTTAAGACTTGGGTTTTGTAACTGAAAGTGTTATAACTTGTATAGTGGGATGAAGATTTGCAGGTCAAATTGCAGCTAATTTTTCTGTAATTTTGAAGTGTCTACTTTAGAATAAAGGTTTAGACTTGAGTAGATTGTTTATTGGTTTTGCTATGCTTCCTAGCAATTCATGTTATCTGCAATGTGCTTGTGTGTCAACTTACAAAAGCGGCACATGTAAGGAGGTTTGAATGGAATAAGCATGTCTTTGTGAGCGATAGGCCGGCCTGCCCTGTTCTCAGACATAGCCCCGGAGCATTAAAGTATCTCTCGCTCTCATTCATTCTTGCGCTTTCACTTTTTCTGAGTGCGTCTGACTGATTGGAAGGATGTTGGGGAAGCATTCAGCTGCAGAGTACAGATTCAGCCTGAAGCTTTTATTTGGCCCTCTCTGAGATGGATGAGGATACCCAATAACACACTATACTGTACCTCACATTCCCCTGGCACTCAAAGCAGCTACTGTACTTACTGTCCAAGGACTCGTATTGGGGACAAAATGGAGTAGGAATAGGGCTATGCCGAGGTGTGTGCTTGCCAGTGCACCAGCGATGCAGTAAAAAAAAACCAAAAAATGGCACAATGAGATGCCAACTAATCTCCCTACCAGACTTACACAGAGCACAAAAGCTCATCTCGACTTTGGTTGCTATCCAGGTCACCTCTCCCTCTCCGTCCTTTCTCCCACCATCTCTTACAGTCTCTCAGCATGTCAGGCCTGACGTGAAAGGGAATATCATAGAGGGCAGAAGCAGCCCAAACAATGAGAGATACACAACCTCCCTTAATTTAATTTTACAGCAGATGGCAAAATGTAACTTATGGCCCTGACAGATTGCTATTTTAGTGAAGCCTCCCAGCACTATCCGGAAAAGTGAGAGAAGCAGACGGATGAGGTTGAGATAAACTGAAATGGTGGAGACAGAATACAAAGATGGGAGAGGCAAATATCTGAGAGGGAGAAGCTGAAAAGTTGAGTTGAATAAAGCAAAAGGTAGAACTAAAGAAAGTCAGATAGAATTGCAAAAGTTGAGCCATGAGTTCAACCCTGACAGATATAGAGAAGATCAACAATCTGAACTTCTCTGGGTCAAACAGGAACAAGTGAGAACTCAGTAGAGAGATGTCAAAAACCATGAAAGGCCAATTTAGAGCAAAATCAGGAAGGCAATGAGCAGTACAAAGCGAGATGAGACGAAGAGCAGGAAAACAACTCAAAGCTGGCTGATAATTATGAGCGAGATCCTCTGATCACTTGTCATCTGTGATGCAGATGATAGAACAAGGTGAATGAGTTTTAATTAGGCATGCTATTTGGAAGGCTGACCTTCCTTAACCTGCACCCGTGCTTTGTTGGGATAACCTGATACGGTTCTCATTTCACTGCAGAGTAAAAAAAGAACAACACAAACAAGATAAACAAACACAGGAAGAAAGACATGCATTACCAGTGACACACTATAGTGATTACGATATTTTTTTTCTTGCACATTTTGACCTTAAACAACATTCTACAGTGTCACCACTTACAGGGAAAATAGAATAGAGTAGAATTTGGCTGGGCTCGGCAATAATTGAGGATTATTGATTATCATCCTTGATCATAATATTATAACAAAATTCTCATATTGAGATACTGTGGTTCACAGAAGTTATTTGTATATGATAACATTTACCAAAATCTGTCACATGGATAAATACAAAATACAAAGTACTATAATTACACCCAGTTGCATTAAAATTAGTTTTAAAGATGCATTAATGGATTTTTTTTTCCCCACTTGGATGCAGTGTAATAAGCTATAAACACAACACTGACATAGTATCCACTTATAAAACTGATATGTGAGCGTGTTAGTAAACAGTGCTTATTTACACATCCAGCAGGCACCAAGCAACAGAACATGTCCACCCAGCAAATATAAGTCAAATACTCAAGTACCTTTGAGCTATGGTCTTGTCTTTGTTCACCAGGTAGTTGCTAACTTTGTCTTTCTGTCATAGGCAGGTAGCATACAGGGGGTTTATCAGAGGGTTTTTCCAAGAACAGATGCGGTTTTGTTGACCCGTCCGTCCACCCCAACCTCCTCCGAACTTGGACTTTGTTGTTCTATATATATCGTCGCTAATCTTCCTACTTTGCCTTCGTATGATGAATACTCCCATAAATACTGAGGCCAATAGAGGTTCCCTAGCAATAAAATGTAATTATGATTTGTAATAAGCCGCTGGCAAACGTTACCTAGGGGCTCACTTTTTACTGGAGGACAGTCTCTAAACATTAAAGTGGTTCAATTGACTCATTGCTGATATAAAAATATTGATTAGCGCACTTTTAATGCAATTTTGAGAACTTTTTGTAAATACTGCCGACACGTCTAAAAGAAATTCAAATAACATTAAGTATTACCGTGTTGTCCATCCCCAATCAAATATCCAAAAATACAAATTTGAAAACAATATGATGCGATACAACAACATGTCACATTTTAGCTGCATCACAATCACAGATAACAGTTAGTGCACATATTCATTTATTCATGCACCTATTCATCTAGCTTTGTCATGGAGTTCATTTGTATTCAGCTACGAAAAACCTCTTTCCTCTGCCAACTGTATTTTAAAATGCCAACCTGAGAGGAGGGCCAAAAAGCAGCTGCATAATATTACATTCTTCAGTTGTAAGCACTCTGCTGTAGGTCCCTTCCAACTATAGAAGTAAAGTGAGGACTTCTCCTGAACAGCCAGGCAATTCAGCAGGGAGATGTACAGTATTTATAGCAATCTAAATACATGCAAATAAAGCTGCACACACCACCTTGGACTGCTAGCGCTAATGAAGCGTGGGGTTGGTTGCTGTGGGGACACGTTAGTACCCCTGGCGTTGCTTTGTGTATCGAGTAGGACTTTAATCTGCTTCTCCGGGGTTTAACATGACCCACCAGAGTGCGTTTAGCAGGTCGGCCCTCAACACCTGCCTCCACAGCCACGTGTTTTGTTGTGCTTGTTGATTCATGTTGTTATCTCAGCATTATGGCATTGAACAACTCTTCAGGGGTTTCTGAAGACCCAGGCAGACACAGGAAGCAAAGCCATTCTGAGTGATAACGAACCGGTAATTTCTGTAATAAACTAACACATGCTTGGTGCTAATTGAGTTCCAAATTGCTGTAAGCGAGTCTGAAAAGGTTAAATTGGCCTTGCCAAACTGCTACAGAGATTTAAACAACTAGAGTTACATTCAGGGTTTGCTGCTGTGTCTTTTTCATGAAGTTTATAAACCAAACGATCAATATATTAGCCTGTTAAGGCTGACACGTTTTTACATCTCTTCCACAAAATTTTATTTTTCAATGACCACGTCTTTCCATTTGACTTTGATAACTGAATTGGAAAGAGTTAATGTATTTTAAAGAGACATACAGGAATGAAATAAAGCTGTTAATATTGTCGAATGTAAGTTTCTGTCCCAATTAAGGAGCCATAGATGAAACCGTTTCATTTCTAGTAGGAGGGCACTTAGGGTTCAGTCTGTAAGGAATAGTGTTTTTATTTTCCTTTTTTTTGTTCTTCCATGTGCCATTACTATTTAGATTTAATTGGTTTTTAAATAGATCAAGCGGAGTGCAAATGATATTATTTTCTCTAATTTGACTACAGTACAGTAGTGAATCCACAGGAGAATGTATTTTGCTGGGAGAGGGCATCTTCGCCTACAGCCTCAAGGTTCATGGCACTTTATTTCTAGCAGTGTTTGACTGATCCTTGATCAGCACATTGAATTCCTAGCAGGAATCAGGAGCTGCTGGTCTGTATCTTAAAAAGTATGGTAACCAAAAAAGTGTGGACTTCAAAATGAATAATTTATCATTAAGGGTTGAAATATATTTGGAGTTCTGGGCATCCCTATCTATTCTCGCTGGTTATGGTAACAATACACAAGGTCCACTGCAAAAAAACAAAACTTTGCTGTCTTAAAAATCTGTCAGGGATTTCTTGCAGAATACAAACAGATAAATTCAAAGGAAAAATGTTGGAAATCTTGCAAACACAACTCTGACCTTAACAAACCATTTCCATCATCTGATTTGGGAAATTACTTTTTCATTCTGAGAATATTGCTTGCCAGTCATGAGTAGGTGCAGAGGGGCGGATCATGTGTTTTTACACTGGATCGTTCCAGGAATGTTTGAGTGATTGCTGTACTCCTGATCAATATGGCAGCTACACATTCCATTAGGCTAGCGATTAGCTGTGCCAATGCTAAAGTAATGTATTATTTTGTGAGGGTGATTTAGCAGATTCAACAACATAAATCATTTTTGGGGGTTTCAATTTCCATCTTGTGCAGTGCAGATTTTTACCAATTACAAAATGTCTTTCACACAACATTTAACAAATGGGGGGAAAAAAATCCCAGACCACAGCATTGCAAAGGGTTTTTTCAGTGTCACATCAGCTTATACAGGTTACCTGTAAACTGTTTTCATAGGCAGGCCTGTATGAAATCTATAACTCAGGAACAGAGAAGTGACAAGGTCAGAACAGGAATATACGGCAGAAAGAGTTGTAGCAGAGGTGAAAGGGAGATGGCCAAAGAGAAATGGCTAGGCACAGCAAGGTGTCTCCATGCTTCATGAGGCCCTCAGCTGTTTTAAGTTCAGCATCAAGGCTTGACCGCCACATACTGACAGTAAACTCCAAAGATCCACGTTCACACGCTCTTGAGCTTTGTAGACAATTCTCTCTCACCATTGTCCGTCATCCTGACCAGGTATGAGCTGACTAGTTTCACCAGCCTTTCAGGATCGAAGCTCTTTCATCTTTCTTTAATTTTTCTTTTTTTTTTTTTAAATCAGGGATAAGAAATGTGATTGCAGCTGGTGGAAACATAAAGTAATTTGCAACTCAAGAACAATACTGAAAAAACTAATGACACCATAGAGAGACGGGTTGGACTGTAACTGAGAGGGTGCTGGTTCAAAATAAGCTGTCAGGGGACATAAAGTCAAGGATAAACCTCCTCCAGCCCCTTTCCTTCTTCTCTCCTGTAACTAGTTGTGAATGTGTGGAGCTGTGAATGTGCAGAAACAGAATTCAGTGCATCCTCACTGATCTCTTCATGGTCTGCAAAATCAGGTACTGAGTCCTTCAGCATGCCTTTTGTCTAGTCTTATTAGCGATGTTTCGACCACAGGTCTTTCTCAGGGGAAATTTTGGTAGCTTGTCGAAAACGTCCGATGAAAATTGTAATTCAACAGTGTGAGTACTCCTGGTATTGCAATTAAAATAACTGTCTTAGAACTTC
Organism: Xiphias gladius; assembly: GCF_016859285.1. Taxonomy (NCBI): domain Eukaryota; kingdom Metazoa; phylum Chordata; class Actinopteri; order Istiophoriformes; family Xiphiidae; genus Xiphias; species Xiphias gladius. The sequence goes on from NC_053411.1 coordinate 11,895,613, forward strand.
CTTTTAAAGACTCACAAAATAAAGCGTTATAATTTTATTCACCCTCAAAAATTAATTTCTGTAAGGCCTTTTTACAAGGCTTTCTGTAGGTTTTTTTGTAAGGAGTTTTTATGAAAAAACTAGGAAATCATGTGGTAGGTAATTGAAAATATAGTTCATAAACAAATGTCAACATCCTTTGCAGTTTCCTACAAAAATTCCAAAATCTTAATTAATTGATTCTGCAGGTCTGATTTAGATAATCTGAGTCTTAAGAAATACAGGAATTAACCTAAAATTATATCCACCATGTGTAAGTTTTTAAGTGGTGAATGTTAACTCCCTCTCAGAAACTCCCAAAATTCCCACCAAGGGCACGACGTCAGTCTCCCAAATGGTAGCTACAGCCCTGTCATTAAGTAAGACAGTGTTGCATTCTGGTTAGAAAATAGGCTTGGCAGCTAGTGAAAACAATATATTAGAGCTTTTTCTTTTTAAATAGGGTCTGACAAAATATCATCTGTGAGCTTTAATTAGCGAACTACAGTGACCACGTGGAAATAAAGGCTTGAGTGACAGTTAATTCTTAACATTGGAAAGAGTAGTTGATGAAACAGTCAAGACTGAAGGTCCAGTTAGTCACTTTTTCCAGAGTTTTGGACTATATATATGACACGGTCTTCATCAGAGGATGCCATTGGAGAATGACAGTGATAGAGATTTTATTCATTTTCATATAGGAACATTTAAGATTGAGCGAGTTAATAAATGTTGGCTAAATGGTGCAAATTAAACTATGATCCACCATTATATCATGTAATGGGAAAAACATCCTCTAGCTATTCTCTCGTATTACCTGCTACATCCAATACATGTACAAAGGCTAGTCACTCAGCTGTTGAAAATTCAATCTTCCTACCACTGTTCTCTTTATTTGCCTTATATCATTACTGCTGTTTTTCAGTCGGAAGGGTATCTGAGTCGAGGTTAAAGTGACATCAAGGCACCTACATGTCTGCAACAACACAGCAGCCATCCTGATGCCCCTCTTTTCTTCTTGCCTGCTAATATCCTGTGAAATCCAGCAAACTTAATTTGAGGGAAAGGAGCTGAACCTGAACTAAGCGGATTGAATTAATAAATGTATTTTCCATTTAACGGTTTGATTTCTCCAAAGCCTGTTTACAGCCACCGAATGATCTGCCTTTAAGTAAGGCGCACGCCCAAATCTGCTTACAGTTGCCTAAATCTATTATCTGTACTCCACCTTATGGCAAGTCACTGACTCTGTCTAATGTGTGTGTGTTTGTTAGTGTGAAAGTGTATGGGGCATGCCCGTCTGGTACCTGATGCACCAGTAACGACATGCACATCTGAGGTTAACAATACAAGATAAAGGGGTCTTCAGCCAAGATTTTTCAGAACTGACTGAATAAATAGAAATTATTTGTAAGCAGACAGTGTTACCACAAAGCACAAAGGCCCTAAACAGATTAACATCATGGGTTCATTCATTCAGAAGATTTCCAGTAGCTGGGAAAACCTTCAAGTCATGTAATTTTAAATTTTATAGTTGAGCTCTGTTCCAAAATTTTATGCATTGCTGTGAGAATAAAAACCTTTGCACTTCAGTATTGGTCATTTTTCATGTTCAACTTGTGATGGGAAACTTTCTCATCTCTTCGAGCTTGTGAAATATTTTCAAAACCAATTGGACACACTAAGGGGATGATAGTCACGTCTGGATTTTTAACATTTTTTTTTTTTTTCCTCAAAAGATGATACAGTGGAAGGAAAAGGTTTGACTTCTTCTTATCCATTTATTATGGGAGATGCAATCTGTACAATTGTTGTCATTCAGTCATCCAAACAGTTAGTTTTTTGTAGATTGCTAATGTGTAAGTGCATAGTAAAACCAGCTTATTTTTTCTGCTTCACTCAGTGTGGTCAGGCAAGGCATTTACTTAATGTAGGCGTCATTTCACATAGGTCGTACAGTAGATGAATAACAAGCCATCTTTTTCAGTGACACATCAACATGAAGTCTCACTGCACACGAATGGGTGAACAAGAGGTTATGCAGTTGCTAAACAGTTGCTAAAGTTACTATATGCAAGTTTTGGAAATATATATATATATTAATTGTACATGTATAATGGATGGTTTATATGGCCAGTTTGTCATGTGTAAGAAGACAAGTTAGGTCATCATCTATACTTGCGGCCCCTTAAAATAAAAGCAATGTCAACCTTGCCACTGGTGTGAAAAACTAAGCAAATTTTTTTGCATGGGAGAAACATAATTTTTCTGCTTGCCTATTCTTTTAATAATCTCTTGACCCTGCAGAATTATCTTGCAACCTGTCGTTGCGTCCTGACCCCCTAGTTTGGGAACTACTGATCTAATCCATTCCCACAAGCCTGATCTGGTGTCCAATTACTGGATTCACCAATTTTTATTAGGCAATTTCTTAACTAAAACCTTGTCGCAGAAACAATTTTAGGACAGTTAGCCTGCCTTCACAAAGCTAATTGAAAATTATAAATTAAGATGAACAACTAATATAAACAAATTTACAAACAAAAAGCAAAAAAAAAACAGTCAGTGTGTATATATCTTTGAAGGTCTCCACCTATATTTTATTTTTGAGGCAGGGAGCCCTATGAAGGAAAATCAATTTGAGGCCTTTTCAGCGTTTTGATTCTCTTTGGTAATTGAAACTGCATGGTCCAGAGCCTGTTTTAATATTAATCGAAGGTGCCCCGGATGCTCTAACTTTTTTCACAAAAAAAGCTTATCTTACACAATGAATAAAAACGACAATGAATGGGGACGAGAGATGGAGGGCGAGTACTTCAAATCATACCCCTTGCTTGTTCCTATTATGTCTCATGATGAGTATAATTACCTTACTGCCCCTCCCATTCATCAGTGAACAGATGGGGCACAAAGTAAATGGTTTGAATGGGGAGCAGGATATTATAAAAAGGGTTAATGTTACCAGAGGCAGAAGAAACTGAGATAACTGGTAGTTTTTCGACAAGGACTTTGAATATACACACTTTTACAATGCTAGTACTAGAGTTTTAACAGTGAATGTATATTTATGAGTCCTTGGACTTTACATTTTTTTTTTTTTTTGCATTGATTCTCAGGCAGCATATTGGAAATCTGTCCATGATAGGTCACGTATACTTGTAGCAAAAGTCTTTTTTCATGACAGAGCTGTGGAATGGAATGTGCAACATTTAACCACTGACAGTTCAATTCACCAGGTAGCTGTCAGCAAAAACGCTGTGCAATCTATCCAGGTTCAATTCTGACCTATCCCTGACATTTCTAGACACAGGCACTCTAACTCAGTGTTTTGCAGACGTTGACTTCATGTGGGTTATTTGTCACCAAAATGGGCGCGCCATCAGCTTAAGGGTACTCTTGGACTTGGGCGGGGGAAAAAAAAAAAAAAAAGTGAAACGATGTCTGAGATTGGTCTTGAACAAATGTGTTTGTTCTTGCTGTGACCATTAAGTGCCAACAATATATTGGCTTACCTGAATTTCATGTCAACCTGACGGCCCACAGACTGTTTATAAGGAGATGCACTGTAGCCTCACAAACAGCATGTCGGCAGCTTGCAAGAATGTCTGAATGGAGATACGGCAGCAATAAAAAGTTTTTTGTTTTCATGTCTTATAACACTGAATCAAAAGGGGTTTTAATAAGCATTTGTTGACACTGATCAACAAAAAAAAAAAGACCCTTTAATGTCAATTTGAAAAGAGATCTCTGTATGTGTAAAAGCAGCATATGCCTGTGAGCTAAAGGCATTACCTCAATCTCCCCATTCCCTTGCACTGTCTCCCACTGCCAGCGTGAAAGTACCTGTCCTTGGCGGTGAAACACAACAAACAGGGACAGTTTTCATATAACACAGGCCACGTTTATCTTTCATTAAAGTGTCTTCACATAATTCATGGCGCATTTAACATACATAATGATGAACAAAGACATACTGTGCTCAAGGACAAAAAAGTACTTCTTCCGTGTCTTTTTTCTTCAGTGTTTGCACTATAGTTTAGCTTTAATTGTTAAAAATAGATCTAAATTGATGTGCTCAGATTTGACAACTTTTAAATGAGCTTCATGAAGAATAAAGTGCTTGGAAATATTTATATATTTTCTTAAACATCTCCTTAAACAAAACAAATAAGTCATGGGATTTGCTAAAGTTTGTTTTAAAAGCTTGTGAAAAAAAGTCTAAATGACATGTTCACTGACTCGAGTGTCATAACGTGACCAAAGTTCACACCTAAGTGATAATAAGTATGTTATCAGAAGACCTAGGTGCTGTAGTTAGGTCATGGATAACACCTGAGGAAGTTCCATTTACTGGGTTACGGTCGAAAGCTCCTATGAAGCTAAGGACACCTCTTTCAAGTTTTTACATAAATATAACCCCGCTAACCTTTATTTAAAGAGGATCAAAAGTGACATTAATGATAATTGTACCTTTTGTACTTTGGTTGGTCAACGTATTTTTCACCTTTTCTGGAACTGCTTTCATGTACATTGTTTTTGGTCCGATTTTTAGGGCTTTCATTGATGATCATATCACTCTTGAGTTGGTTTTGTTTTGTTTTGTTTTTTGAACATGTGCTGTTTGGTTTACAAGTTTATGATATAATATAAGTTAGTCCAAACACTTCCATATTATCAACTTTATAATTTTTTTGCTAAATTCCATATTTATATGATCCATTTCACTAAGGTTAAACTCACATATATATTTGCCAATATATAGTTATATTTGTGTATATTTGTCAATTATTCTTTTAATTACTTCTTGCTTTATTTGTTGGCTTAACTTATCATCCCCTGGCAACCTCACTGCATTCTTGTTTTAGGTTTTTTTTTTGAATCCAACCATATAATGACTTTCAAAAAAATGTTTTGTTTTCATATTCAGGCCTGGAGGGGCTCCTACGTGCGTACCAACAAATATTTACGCTAATATACTAAAAAATGAACAAAACCCTATGCAGTTCTTCTGGACTTAACTGAGAGTGATGGGAATGTACTTACCCTTCACCGAGCTTTTCTTCAGGATTGGCTGGGTAATAAAATGGTGCCAAGAAGAGAGTTTGCCAGTAAAGGATTAAGAGCTTGGGCTCTCTGTTTTAGCAAAAAAGGGAATTAAATGCTGAAGTACTTCTGAGGAAAAAGCATTGAGGCGTGACAGAGGATGGGTAGGTAAATTTAGATTTTTATTAACTATCAGTTAAGCAAGAAGATGTCACTGAGTGGTAGTGTATACAAAAGTAATACTGGAAGACTTAGGACCAAAGCAGATAATGTGGACTTATGTTTTCTTGCTGTCGAGTAGAAGTAAATAAAATAAATACTTATATCCAAAATGTTTTCTCCCAGTTGATTGACTGCATTCACCACTTGTTGTAAATCCGTTTCTACTACTGCACACTGATAAAGGCTTATTAATTAATATGACAGTGCGGGAATTTGGTCTTTCCTCAGATCAGTGATGTTAAAGACATTTTTTTTTCACAAAGCTAGGAGGTGCCTGATACAAGTTATAGATCTTTGTGTGTGGTTCATAGGCCTGTCCCTTTTTCAAAGAAAACAAAGTTTGAACAAAGTTGAACGAACACATAAATACAAATGCAACCCACGCCGTATTCTAAATAATGTCGTCAAACTGATGTTATTACTGTCATTTAAGGTGCTGCAGCTGTCTCACTGAGTGAAGCTAACGGTACTGTAAGGCAGTTTTTCATTTTACAAAGACAACAACAACCCTACCTTTAAGGAATAGTTCGACAGTTTGCGAAATATTCACTTTTTTGGCTGAGAGTTATATGAGAAGATTGATACCACTGTCATATCAGTCCATTAGATATAAAGCAGGCTGCCGTTAGCTTAGCTTAGCACAAGTATTGGAAATGGGGGAAACAGCTAGGCTTGTTCTGTCCAAAGGTAACAAAATCTGTTTACTAGCACCTCACCAATTTACTAGCACTCACCAATTGACTAAACACGTTATACTTTGCTTGTTTACGCCGTAGAAAAACCAAAGTGTAACAATGAAAGTTTAGTTTAACAGGTTATGCACCAAAGTATTTCTTGGCTGGCTTTCTTGGCTAACTAGCAACTGCTTCCAGCCAAGAAATATTCTGGCACATATCCATGCATAAATAGTGAACTGTCATTTTTATACTTTGGTTTTTGTACATAATGTTTTAATTACTTCTTGCTTTATTTGTTGGCTTAACTTATCATCCCCTGGCAACCTCACTGCATTCTTGTTTTAGGTTTTTTTGAATCCAACCATATAATGACTTTCAAAAAATGTTTTGTTTTCATATTCAGGCCTGGAGGGGCTCTCGTGCGTACCAACAAATATTTACGCTAATATACTAAAAAATGAACAAAACCCTATGCAGTTCTTCTGGACTTAACTGAGAGTGATGGGAATGTACTTACCCTTCACCGAGCTTTTCTTCAGGATTGGCTGGGTAATAAAATGGTGCCAAGAAGAGAGTTTGCCAGTAAAGGATTAAGAGCTTGGGCTCTCTGTTTTAGCAAAAAAGGGAATTAAATGCTGAAGTACTTCTGAGGAAAAAGCATTGAGGCGTGACAGAGGATGGGTAGGTAAATTTAGATTTTATTAACTATCAGTTAAGCAAGAAGATGTCACTGAGTGGTAGTGTATACAAAAGTAATACTGGAAGACTTAGGACCAAAGCAGATAATGTGGACTTATGTTTTCTTGCTGTCGAGTAGAAGTAAATAAAATAAATACTTATATCCAAAATGTTTTCTCCCAGTTGATTGACTGCATTCACCACTTGTTGTAAATCCGTTTCTACTACTGCACACTGATAAAGGCTTATTAATTAATATGACAGTGCGGGAATTTGGTCTTTCCTCAGATCAGTGATGTTAAAGACATTTTTTTTTCACAAAGCTAGGAGGTGCCTGATACAAGTTATAGATCTTTGTGTGTGGTTCATAGGCCTGTCCTTTTCAAAGAAAACAAAGTTTGAACAAAGTTGAACGAACACATAAATACAAATGCAACCCACGCCATATTCTAAATAATGTCGTCAAACTGATGTTATTACTGTCATTTAAGGTGCTGCAGCTGTCTCACTGAGTGAAGCTAACGGTACTGTAAGGCAGTTTTTCATTTTACAAAGACAACAACAACCCTACCTTTAAGGAATAGTTCGAGTTAGTTTGTAAATATTCACTTTTTGGCTGAGAGTTATATGAGAAGATTGATACCACTGTCATATCAGTCCATTAGATATAAAGCAGGCTGCCGTTAGCTTAGCTTAGCACAAGTATTGGAAATGGGGGAAACAGCTAGGCTTGTTCTTGCCAAAGGTAACAAAATCTGTTTACTAGCACCTCACCAATTTACTAGCACTCACCAATTGACTAAACACGTTATACTTTGCTTGTTTACGCCGTAGAAAAACCAAAGTGTAACAATGAAAGTTTAGTTTAACAGGTTATGCACCAAAGTATTTCTTGGCTGGCTTTCTTGGCTAACTAGCAACTGCTTCCAGCCAAGAAATATTCTGGCACATATCCATGCATAAATAGTGAACTGTCATTTTTATACTTTGGTTTTTGTACATAATGTTTTAATTACTTCTAGGTGGATTTTGTTACCTTTGGAAAGAGCAGGGCTAGCTGTCTCCTCCTGCTTTCAGTCTTTGTTCTAAGCTAACTTCAGATACAAGAGTAGTATTGATCTTCTCATCTAACTATCCAGAAGGCAAATAGTTATTGCTTTAACCTGTCAAATCCAACATACTTTCATGCATTGGTTTGATGTCATTTGTTCAACACAGCTCATTAGTTTTCTCCAATTTGCAATATCAAAGAAAACAACAATAGCGTTTTTTACTGATTGGACATGGGCATTTTCAGATGGATAGTGCATTTTAGGAATGCGCTCCGCTGTAGATCAAAATGCATGTTTTTTTTTACACTGCGAACTCAAACAGATGGTGGCAGATCAAATATTTAATTTTTTTCCCCCCATGTTTGAACACTATTTTGAATTTCAAACAAAGAGTAGCAATCCTACAAAAGAGGCAGCTAGACCAGTCAGGGCCTTATTAATCAAAATACATGGGGTTTTTTGGGTTTTTTTTTTTTTTAAATCTTGAACGGTACTTTACTTAGAAGAGTTGTTTCTTGGACAAGAGTTGCCTTTCGAACAAGCCTGCTGCTGGTCTCTCTGCTGGAATCTTCTGATGCTGCTCATGCTGTCATGGTTGACAGCTCATTAATCATCCACACCTGTCTATCATTGTATAAATCACTACTCATTAGCACTGCTGAAACTCTACCAACCCCTTCATGAGAAATTCAGATTAAAATATATTTTCAAGCAGGTCTGGTTCTTTTTTTTTTTTTTTTTTTAAACATCTACTGCTCAAGCTTGTTCACCTGACATTTTATGAAAGTATTTTGACTTCCTGCATTACTGTCCACACACAAATGGCTGAATGATGTAATTCAGGTGCGTCATTACAATTAAGCAACTGTCCCTTTTTAAGTGATAGCTTTCTGCTGCTTTCACAGGTTACAGTGTTGCACCAAATATGTAAGAAGATCATTTATTTTTACACAGAATATTGCATATTTCTTTAAATATGTTGTTGTGAATATTCCATCAGTGATAAAGTTTATTTCTTTAAAAGCTACATGCTTTTAATGTCATTAATTGAAATTCCACAAGGTCATCGCCAGATTTGAAATGATTTGTTTACAACAGCTTCAGGCAAAAGATTTGACTAATTACAGCTTTGCCCTGGCCTCACTGGGAGATGCTTCTTTGGTGCTTCTGAGATATGCTGAAATGGTTTAAATGGAAAATGAACAAAAGGGACACAGCAGTTTAGCTGCTTTAAGTCAAGATTTTCTTTCAATGTGGATTTCTGCCAGACATCTCTTATTATTCAATGCTGAGTGTGTGGATGTGGACCTGCTTCTCTGTTCTATCGGCCTGCATGAATGCGTGAGAAATAACATCAAACCATTCATCAAAACATATTTATCTTACAGTTTAACTAATTCATCAACTACACAGCTTATTCACTTTGATTCAGATGCCTTTGGCTTTAGGGTATTTGGTAATGCTGAGCGCAAGATTAATTAATATGATATCACACCCTTGCCATTTTAGACAATTTACAAGAAAGGGTCTATCTGCTAGGAATCCAACATTAACATGTTCACATATTTAATGAGTCTGCTAATTAACTGAGATGATAGCATACACCACATTGTGGCTGTTCTATGTTTTGCCCAGCAGTGCAAACTTATTTGTTTCCGTTCTTATTTATTTATTTAGCTGTGCACATATTTTCTCCCAGGAGAGAGATGTGAAACCTTTGCTGCATCCCTATCTCTGCCTTTCCCAGAGGATATGGCAGGCTTCTAATGTTTTGAAGTTTTATCTGATTAAGAAAATGAATTTCAGGCTGTGTTTCTTCACACTATCGGAAATTGGCTGTCATAGTTTCACCCTAATTGTAGGTATGCAGTGTTAAAATGGATTAGTAATTAGAAAAAGTTAGATATTTTTTATTTTGTGGATTTTTGTGGAACTTTCTTATCTAGGCAAAACATTAACAACAACAAAAATCTTATGAAAGAAAAAAATGCTGATGTGAAGTCAACAATTACTGCTTAGTACTTTTTAGACCATAAAATAAATAGTCAAAAAATACACATGTACAGATAAAAGATTTTCAAACGTTTTCAAAATATAAATCTTGTGCTTGTCTATGTAGATTGATTTTAAAATTAAGTTTTCTAAAAGGTACATATCTTTAAAATATACAACTAAAAAAAAATTCCTGAATCAATGAAGATATTTCAATATATTCATATGAAAAATATATAAATAACATGCTCCTACTTGGTTTCTTAATGTTCTTAAAACATACAAACAGGTGACAAATTAAAGGAAAAACCAACATAAAGTGTCTTAGTAAGGTGTTGGGCCACGATGTGCCTCCAGAACAGCTTCAATGTGCCTTGGCATTGATTCTCCAAGTCTCTGGATCTCTCAAGAGATATTCCCTCATTTGTTGTTTTGATGATGGTGGTGGAGAGCACGGTCTAACACGGTCCAAAAACTATAATATAAAAATATATAATATATATATATATATATATATATATACATATATAATATATATTGTGTGTGTATATATATATATATATATATATATATATATATATATATTGTGTATATATATATATATATATATATATATATATATATATATATTGTGTATATATATATATTGTATATTATATATATTGTATAGAAGAGGATGGATGGTAAGATTGAAGAGAAGTGAGGTGGAGTTAAAAGGATAAAAGTCTGAAGTTCAGAGGGGAAGATTAAGCTCAAATTGATGGCTTGAATTAAATGGTTAAGGTGGGAATGGGTTTGGTGAGTTAACTGACATGGATGAGCTGAGAATTGAGAGAGTCAATGTAATATATGAACATAGTATATAAATTCTTTATGCGTAATACGAAGATTTGATATAAATTCGACACAGAAAAAACTTTTTTGCTGTGATGAAGGGGTTCAAAGAGGTTTGAGAGGGTGATTCCAAAATAAGGAGGCTATTCAATCTTGACAGGCCATAGGGTTTTGGGGTCAGTAGGGTTGAGGAATTTGATAGATTCTGAAGATTCAGATGCAATATGAAAAGGCAGTAGGTTCAAAAATAGGTATGGGGGCTTTTGCTCAGAAAGACATCAACGTGGCCAATTCAAGATGAAGGTTAAAAGGTCTGTAGGAGGGCAGGAGAAGGTCAATGGGAGGGGCAAAGGGCTCTTTCTCTCTCAGTGGGTGAATTGCCTTCTGCTTCTGAGGTCTATTAAATCTTGCTATCATCTTAAAACCAGTAATCCTGCCAAGCGACTGGAACCCTTCAATCACTCCCTATCTCACGATCTCTCCGCAACAGCCTGATGATAGGAGTTGGCTCAGAAGGATTTCTGTTTTGCAGGAAGGTTTTATTTGTTTTGAGCAACCGAGATTTAAATTTTAGTCCTTATTATAAAATGGGCAGAAGAACTGCTAATTCCCATTATAAATGAGCATATAACACCCCATAGGACTGTACTTTTATTGTGTACACCCAGGATTCTTTTAAAAAGATAATAATGTGATATTCCATTTCCTTTTTAGTATTTGTTCATGGTACTCAAAAGACAAAATACAATAGCATTCGATAGGCCATGCATGTTTATTTGTTACTGCTTTTTTCATCAGATGTCCTCTCTTTTAACAAGACTTAAGTCTACATCCATGGTAGTGACCCTATGAGGAACAGCTGAGTTTAGAACTACATGCTAACATCAGCATGCTAAAATGCTCAAAATGATAATGCTGACATTCCGAAGTTTCAGCAGCTATATTTAGCATGTTCAGCATCTTCTTTTAGCATGTTAGCATGCTATCATTTGCTTATTAGTCCTAAACTTAATGTATAGCTGAGCCTGATGGGAATGTCTTTTCCTTGGCAGGTAGACCTGAGTATTGAACAGAAATTTTGACCTGAAGATGACGATATATTAAAGGTAAGGGGATCAAAGTTTTTAAAATCATTTTCTGGGGGCTATGAATGTCTGAATCAAATTTAATCCTAATTCATCAAGTAGCTGTCAAGATATTTTAATGAAAACAATAAGGACAACCTCATGGCGGCGCTAGAGTAAAAGTCAGGCGGTCACCAAAGTCAGTAGGATTTATTCCCCTCAGGACTATTAATATCTATACAAAATATAATGGCAATCCGTCCAATAGTTATCAAGATATTTCAGTCTGGACCAAAGTGGTGGACCAACCGACATTGCTATCCCTAGAGTGTTTGATAGTTTTCCCAGTGTTTTTAAACTCAACAGTTCTTCTTTATTTTAGTTGAAAAAGTAAAGCTCTTCTCAACTGACAATTAGTCAAATGCTGCAGCACTTCACTGATGCAAGAGGCCTATGCTAAGAGACCGCAAGCAGTGTGATGACCATTTCTTGTTTAATTGTGCATACCTGATCCATAAGGCACACAGTGTTGTAAGGAAATGGACCCCATCTAAAGTCCCTCTAATGTCCTCCCCGACAATAATTACTGGCCATTTCTTAAGCTGTGGAGGAGAGGCAGAACTATGTTGAGAGTGTGCCTTCCACATGGTATAGGGCTAATTGCAGCCTCCCTTTGGTGGAGAGCTCGTTGTGGAAATGTAATGCGGCAGGCAGATGGAATTACTGTAAATGGTGCATTCCAAGAGTTTATGAGTGTTGCCATGAACAGCCCTAACTGACACTGATGAATACCCAGCTGTACCTTCTTTAATAAAAATGACAGTTCAAACACAGGGTGGTCATTTTCACAGACAAATTATCTGATATATCCCCAGCTAGACCCCATCCACTTTGGCAATTTGCTACCATAAATGCAAATCAGCTCGTGTTTGTCACATTTTTCAGTAAAGGTGCTAAAGCGATTCTTGACTTGAGTGTGTTTGTGTGTTCAGTGGGCCAAATTGCTGGGCTTAAATGGCAACAAATTGACCATTATGTGCATTGTTTTGGCAGAGCCACAGTTGGCCTCCTCTCCTACCATGCTAATACTAATTCATACCCTAACATCAATATAAAGGTTTGGGAATAGAACTTTGATGACGGCCATTTGCATTGACTTTTGGTTGTGTATGTTTAGGGATGTTTTGTATTCCAGGCGAGGATATTATGCATGTCAACCCATAATGATACTGTATGCTTTACAACTGAGTGTATGCACCACAGCTTATAGAAGTGATTCCCAAATGGAGTTAAATGGAGCTGTAATGCCTTATCACCACATGCTGTGATCGCGAGTATTTTTAAACTAGTCTGTAAATGAGCAGATAGCCTATTATATGATTTTGTTTAAAACTGTTTTAAATCAGGTCAAATAAACACATTTGGAACATGATAGGTGGTGTTTGAAGAGCTTGTCTGATAGGGCTTGAAGGTTTGTTAGACAAAAAAAGTTTGGGAACCACTGGCTTTGGCTTAAATACTGAATTAGGCCATTTTACAATAGAAACATCAAGGGTAAATTCACCCAAATTACCAAAAAAAAAAAACTCTAGCAGTATCTAACCATGAACATCATTTTTATTTGACAAAGAGTGCACATCCCATTTTTATGAGGCCCGTAATCATGGACTAAACCTATTGCCTGGCAGAGTTTCGTTAAACACAAATGAGATGTTAAACTACAGAATTCTGGTAATGGACAAAGCACAGGGTTGATGGTGCACTATAGAACTCTTTGGATTAAACATTTATCAAATTAAAATATGGCTACACCCCAAGGAATATACTGTTCTAATATAATATCAACCTCAAGAAGAAGGAAGCTAATCTATAGTATTACTCACAAATTTTCCAATCTTTAGTTTTTTAGTTTTAGTTTTTTTATATTGGGTCACTCACATCACCAAATGTAAATAATCCAGTCTGATAGAAATCAACACACTAACAAGCACATCTGCATGTAAACAATAACTTTGCTTTGTTGATGAGAGAAAAATCTACATGGTTCTGTGCACACACCTGAGCTCAAGGTGGTGTTTATGCATACTCGTGAGCACTGGATTCAGGAGGTTTTTATGAATTAAGTCACCTTTAGTTTGCTGTTGCACATCCGCATCTTAATTCACATTGTGCACACGGTCAGCTCATTTGAAATGCACAGCCGTTCAGTTACCTAATTAGTTCACTAAGTCCCTTCATAAAGAGCTATCGATCCTCATCCCTGCTGGGAATGAATCAGGAGATTTAAATATCGCTCTGTTTGCTCATGAGCCACACACACAAACTCAAGTTTAATCGCGTACCCTATCGTCCTTCTTTCCTTTCACCCTCAATCACATGCAAACCTTGATAAGATATGAATATTGTCTCCCAAAAGCTCTTCCACTACACCCATACAATCTGATTTCCCAGCTTGGTTACAATGGTGTGTGTGCAGAGAAGAGGAAATTGTGGAGAGCCTGATCAGCGAGCCTGCACTGTAATCTTCTGTGAATGCAGCCTCAGCACTATCCTTCTCTAAGTCTCTCTCTGTCTTTCTTGAGGGAGGGGGTTGAGTGAGGAAGTATCTTCTGCCGTCACTCCAACCCCCACTATCTCCTTCCTCCGTCTTTGCAGTGTCCGCCTGTCATTTCTTTATTGTTTGTTTATGTGCTTTCTTGGTTGTTATCGCTCTGTCTCCTGTTGAAATACTCCTCTCTCCATCATATACCTCTCTCTGTCTCATCTTCAGACCTTACCCCCCCTCCTCTCTCCCTCCCGCCACTGATTGCAGATTCCCGGCATGTGGGAAGAGAGCGAGATAGAATCAAACAACAACAAAAAGGCCTGCACTCAGCCCCTAATCTCTCCATCCACCCCTGCTTCGGCTTACTCCTTCCCTTGCACTGTTTCTTTTTTTTTCCTGCCCTAAACAGAAACAAGACATCGGTGGTCCCCCTCAACACCCTCATCACAGCCCCTGTGCTCTTCCGTTTTGCAAGTACAGTTCCTGTTGTTCTTTAGGGGATGTAAACAGGAAGTATAATGTGTCCATAGAGTCATAGAGTTAGCTGTTGCCTTCAACTTTTGCAGACTTTCTTTAGCGTGTAGTTGTTTACATTTTGGCGAACTGGCACTGTTAAAAGTATGCCGACTTAACTACTAGAAGTTCCTGTTTGCTGCGTAGCCATGAATGTACAGACAACTGTCACCGGAATGCTATTATATTGAAGAAAAAAAACATGATTCCTAGGTAAATTCTGGAGAAACAATTTTTTTCTGATATTTCTAAGCGGTTTTATGAACATTTATTTGTGATTGACATCAGAGATAATGATATCCTTGTGAGGTGTGAGTTACACTGAACCTAAAAGTAGATTTGACTGAGTTATGAATCCCAGAAAGAGTGCAATTTTGGATGCATTTTGCGACAATTGGGTGCTAAGGGGTTTTAAAAGAACTTTTATTTCCTCCATGAATTGTGTGTCACAGGCAGTGCTGCAGCTCTAAGTGCTGACTGCGTTGGTGAGAGTGACAACTACAACTAACTCTCGGCCGTTTTCCGACCACCGTCATGCACCTGTCCCTTTCACTTCCCTCAGTATCGTTGTCTCATGTCTCTTCCTCTGTGTCCCTCTTCAAGTCTCCTGTGCCCCTGGAGGAGACACGGCCTACAGTTTTCAAATATGTTGTAAAACAACATGTCCATGTACCATGAGAAATGGATACAAAAACAGACATATGGCTGAGATCTCCAATGAGAAAAAAACCACTGGAGAGCAACATAAACAAAAATAATGTGAATGCAGAGGCACTGGAGATGTGGAGTGCCGACTCAGCGCCGCCTTGTTTAATTACTGTTCACCTGGGCCAAAGGCCTAATGGAAGACTTGGCTGTGGGCCCAGACAAACAACATTCCACTTGGCTTCAACCACCAGAAAATCTTGGGTCTGACTCATATGGGCTTGTTGGTGTCATCAGTCCACAAACTGCAGAGACAAACTGCAAACATAGGCGTGAACAAGGGGATTCTAGCTAACAACATATCTGTACAGGTCTAAGAGTTGACCATAATGATGAAATTATAAACTGAAATGCAGAAAAGGGATCAGTGTGATGATAAAATTATGAAAACGCACTCAGAAAATGAGTTGGACCGTATCTGGTATTTGGTTTCATAAATGGATGTCTTGGATCTATGCCATTTTCTCTATGTGAACAGCATTAAAATATAACAACAAATAAATATGTTTCTGAATAAGTTGTTGTTGGTGCACATGTAAACATGACGCCAATTTAAAAATCACCTTTTCTAATGTGTTCAATATCATATTTAATCTCTAGGTATGATTTTACTGACAATGCCTGTGTGCGTGTGTGTGTGCGTACATACGTACGTGTGCCTGTGTCCGCCCTCTTGAGCATAAACGCAAATGATTAGAAAGCGTCCAAGAGACAGGTGTAATACATTGGCCACACGACAGATATGGGACAGAGTCAGCATTATAGTCTCTCATTTAGACCCTGTCCTATTGATTTGTCCCACTAAAGTCTTGATTGAAATTACAGGGAAGACAGCTCCAGTAAAATACTCAATAGCTGGGCTCCCATCAATTACACAGAATTGAGATTGTGGAGGGAAAATGGTGCTTGTAAGAGGACCGATAATTTTGCAGCATGAATTGGCTGTAACTTGTCCCTTAGGATGGGAGGCATTTATCTGCAATGTTCAGTGTATGATAACATTCAATAAGGTAAAGGAGAGTCCCAAAATTTTAGGAAATTTAATATATACAATACACATAGTTTAACAAGGTGTGTTTCTTTGTGAGTAAACTGTAGTCAGAAGGTAGTCGTTAAATGAAAAGAAACACCTTCATTAATTCAATTCATTTGAATGGATTCAAGCTTGAAGCAGATGCAGTTAGCTTTCCTGCCTTGAAATTGACTTTCTACAATGCATTAATGGCTTTTACACCCATAAAAGCAAATATATAAATATTCTATAAATATATTCTACATATCATTGCTGATCTATGAAAACCACATATCTCCAAAGTATCAACCTTTCATGAGCTACATGCAAGAAAAGCTGCCCTGTTTTTTACTTTGTCTCAATGCATTTTTCAGATAATCCATTGGTTTTATTTTGCTCAAGAAGTAGGAAAGTTTTCTACGTCTACTTGGAGATACGTTGTTTTTGGACAGCTACAATATACTGTAAATGCTCTGTGTGCCTGAAGTGGATGCAGCTCGGTGAGTGTGGTCTGTGGTCAGTCGCTCTGGTTATGAAACAGTGACGATGATAAATGTTGCAGACAAAAAAAGTGAATAAGAGAGTAAAGGTTGGGTGGCAGAGATGGAATCAAGTTGAATTGTAGCTGAGTTGCAAAATTTGCTGTTTTAGACTTCATAATAGATCTTTCTTTGAATTCAGATGTTACTTGGGTTTAATGATAATGACTTATGATAAGGTTTTTCAAAGATTGCTAAAGCAGCCTAACATTTAAAATAACATCTGTTGGTCGCAGAATGGTTTACTTGTTCCCACAGTCTGTGAGTCAGTCACTTCAGAGCTTTTTGCCTAAAAAAAAAAAAAAGAAAAAGAGAAAAAAAAATAGTGAACAGAATATGAGTGGAAACAGTCAGCTGATCTGCTATCTTCAAATTCATAAGGCTCTTGAAAACATATACAGACAGGTCAGTCTTTTTTTTAGCTATTTTAAGCAACATCCATGATCTGCTGCCACTGCTGTTCTTGCTATAATGTCAGATGTGTTGGCTATGGCTCATTACCTTTGTTCAAACAGTGCTTCAGCGTATGCTTTGATTTTACCATCCAGTGAGTATCTTCATGCAAACTTAAAGTTCTTCTTGTAACAGATGGTATTTGTTAACTTTTGAGGCAGGTTGTGATGTAAGCTTGCATTAGTAGTCCAAAGATGGAACACTTGGAACCCAGAGGGCACAAAGGTACCCACCACCCATACCCTCTTATTTTTTGCGTCTTGCTTTAATGGGAGCTCCTTGCAAACAATTGTCTGGACTTGTAGGATCATTGGGATCATGTCCTCATTGTTGCACTAGTGACTCCAGCTGGATGTCGGGGTGTATGTGCTGAAGTTCTTAAAGCGCAGCAGCATGTAGATAAAGAAAACCTAGTTTAGTACTCAACCCTGAGACTTCCCAAACATTAACATTTTTGCACTTTTTACCTCCAGTTGCCTCCAAAAATATTCAGTTACAACCATCTCATAAAGTTTTTAGCCACGATTTGGCTCCACAGTTGGCGAAGTTGGTCCGTCAGTCTATTTCAATCTGAAACTTTGGCCCAGGCTGAAATAACAAAACAGCTTTTGGATGGATTATCATGCAATTTTGTATAGACATTTACGCTAGCAACAGGTCAAAGTTTTCACTTATACAGTTACATATTTTAACAATTGCTAGATGGATTCACACTAAATGGGGTACAGACATTAGTGGTATTCAGACAGCGCATCCTAATGACCTCTGTAATCCCCTGATCTTTCCTCTTCTGCCAACAAAGGGTTGACATTTACGGTTCTGATTAAAACGTCTAAACAATTATTAGCTTGCCTGCCATTAAATTTGGTACAGATATTCATGTCTCCCTCAGGATCAATTGTCATATCGTTGGTAATACCTTAACTTTTCATTTAGCACCATAATGTACAGAATTGATCTGTGATGGAATGGCAGTCATTTCTTTCAACCATTAGAGAGGAAGAAGTCTGTGGCCTGTGGTACATGTGCCAAAAAAAAAAAAGTTACTGCCTTTCTGTTTCTGTGTCTGCACTCTTTCTTATTCCTCTCACTTTCTCCCTCAAATGTCACTCTGTTTCTGCCTCCGCTCTGCCTCATGTCCCTTAATTTCTACAGCCATCAAATCCATCTCTCATTTTTCCAGATTTTGCTTACTCGCCTTCCCCACCTGTCGGCCAAGCAAATTCCTCCGCAACTGCCAAAATTGTGTCAGAAAGCACTCTTGTTATTTATATATTCTTCTGCTGCTTTTTTGCTATGAGTAGTTTAAATGGAAAGTGTGCTGAAAGGAATAGACTCATCATAATATGAGCTGAACCTTAGGAGTTACCTTTTTGAGCATTTAACTGATACTTTAATTCACAACAATTTGCAATTATCAAGCGAGAAA
The DNA here is from genome assembly GCF_016859285.1 of Xiphias gladius. Lineage (NCBI taxonomy): Eukaryota > Metazoa > Chordata > Actinopteri > Istiophoriformes > Xiphiidae > Xiphias > Xiphias gladius. The sequence continues at coordinate 11,914,389 of NC_053411.1, forward strand.
GAGTTGGGTGACTTTGACAGGGCACAGATTTTATGGAATTGGATATTTGGTAATTGTTTTTCTTGTGCAAAGTTAAAAATGATGTTCAAGTTTCAAAAAAAAAAAAAAAAATCTGTTTTACTGCCTGTTCATACACTATCTGTAGAAGATGAGAAATAAGATTAGGAGAAAACAGTCAAAGGCCATTGCACCAAAGAGTTTTTAAAGAAATAAAATTTTAATTTCAAGACGGTTTTACAATTGATGAGAGATGCTGTACCCTTGACTTCCATTAAACCCAGTATATATATATATATATATATATATATATATATATATATATATATATATATATATATATATATATATATATATATATATATATATGCAGCCCTGATAAAATGTGACCCATACACTACTGTTGGCCTGTCAGCTGCATAAAAACTAAATCCCTGTGGTAATGTTTGCCAAATGCATTCTATTGGCCCTTTTGTTGTCCTATATCCACAAATAGTTTCAAGGCTGTGTTGAACTGTTTAATACCAAATGTTGCATAAATATTTGGATGCCATATTGCCGCAGAATTATTCATCTTATTTGTGTCTGCTAACTCCATTTCGACCATGTTTCAATTGCTTTTGGCATGGGGTGCCACGGAAAACCCGATTATCAAGTTCACAGCACATTTTGCCTGATACAATATGCAGTGTAAATCAAGTCCATCTGCAGACTGTGGAGACTTTGTGTCACTTTTTGCAGTTTGTAGGTCACTTGATGGGGTAATGTAAATATTCTGTGACACCCCGTATATAATATAAAATATGAGACACAGAGTGCTAGAAATGACTGTTTGTTTGGTTTGAAGTGACAATGACTGCTCTCTGTTTGCATGCAATCAGCAGCTTGTCTGTACAAATTGTCCAAATCATTTGAATTTTTCTGCTTTTTTTTTCTTTATTTTTTTCTTTTAATCTACGATTCACTGTATGTTTCCTGAATATTTCTATTTTCATGCCATCACATCCACGTTTATCACTGACTTACTATCTACTTTCTATTCATTCAAGCTTAAAGGTATAATCCTTAAACTTTTTATGAAATCAGGAGCCATTTTTGATACTTTTAATGGTTAGAATTTTTTTATACAATGGCCATTTGTTGTATTTACATTCAGTAATTACCTCTCTCTCTATGTTAGTTTTTATTATATTCAAATTGCCTTCATAGGAAACAATGCAGGCATGCAATCCAGCGTAATTTTATCACATAAATAACAGCCTCACTGTTACTTGTTCACTCTCTTTACACCATATCAAAGCTACAGTATATAAATTACCGCTAATGCAAAGGGATAATCCAACTGCCGCTGCTTCACAATGTTCCTTCAACTGGCAAAACACGGGATGACTTTTATTGTGAACAAGCCACAGGAAACACAATGTGTTTGTCACCATGGTTAGCGCTTACTGCAATTTTTCATCTAATTTAAATGCAACAGGGAGTAATTGAACAAGAATACGCAGCCATAGCGAGCAGTTAGATGAAGAGTTGCAGGTGACAGACAACTTTACTGAAAGAGAAAACTTTCTTAAGGATTTCACCTTAAAGTAGAGCACATTTTTCTGCAGTTGTCACATCTAAACTAGCATCTTGCATGTCTTAATCACTACAACCATTGTCACATTTACGTTAGATACATTTTCGATGCATGCCATTTCCATTCAGTTGTCATCTATTTCTATTGCACATTGGCTTTGGTTGTGACCTAAGATTTCATGGCCAAGTAAAGATGTGAGCCATTGTCAGTGGTTCCTATTGACTCCCTTCCTGTGAAACAAAGGGTTAAATTTACTACTGTAGTAGGCTGGCAGGAACGTGAGAGATGTGTGATGGGTGCTATAAGTGCAGGAGCTGCCAGATGGTGCTCACAGAAGCGTGATCACTTGGCATTTTTTTCACCAAAGGGCTCTGGGGTGAATGAAGAGAGTGGGGAGAGGAGGTGGAGAAGTAACTGACGAAGGAATGGGTGCACAGAGACCCTCCTGCACTGATGCTAGATCTCAATCTTTCCTTTATTTTCTCTTTCTTTTCTTTCTTTCTTCCTTTTTTTTTTTTTTTTTACCTGTCTTAAGTTCCTTCTCCAACAACCTAACCAGTGCAATCTTTTATTCTGTGTTGTTTTAGTTGGGACAGCATTTGGTGCATTAATGTTTTAGAAATTGTCACAGCAATACTCATCCATCCTGTCTGATATTTACCCTCCTGTCTCATGTCTGAATCAAAGCTAATTGGCTTGGCTGGCATCGTTTACATGTTGTTCTCAAGCTGTGCCAACAGGGCACGTAAATCTCATCTGGTACACAATCGGTAAACACTTTGAAGCTAAAGCCATGACTATGTGTTCGGTATGCGTGTGACTATGCAAGTGCATGTGCGCATTTACTATAAGCATGCCTTTGCATGTGCAAGTAAGCACCTGAATGGGATTGTCTTTGTGTTGGTGCAGCCAGAGAGCTACTTTATTGGTGTGCTCATTAGAGGTTTGTGGTTAGAGGCGCACCTGCTTGGGAGACTCATCACCCTGAACAGTAATGCTGGCAGCCATATTAACCTTGGGCGGCGAATTCCCCACTTGGGTGGCAGTCGCCATTTAGATATCCAGTGTTCCCAGGTGAAATATGACAAAATTCTGAAACAAACCTCCTCCTACAGGGGACATTTCCTGACCAGTGGAAACAGAACAATACAGAGCTATTTTTAAAAAAAACTTTAGTTTTGCAGTCTTGAAAAATATATTTCAAATCATGTATGGTCCTCCATCAAAGCATGGTAAATGTAAGCACAGTAAATATGTAGCATTTCAAGAAGTGCATATATTTTATCCTGAAGACATTATTACAAAGAAAACAATGATAGATGCACATTATTATCTAAAAAAAGAACACGTTTTAAATTGAACTGAAATGCAAATGAATTTGACCTATGCGCTTTAATAAGCAATGCACGCTGTAATTACAGATCTGGGGCAGCATTACACAGTGGAATACAATGCAGTCTTTCTGTGTTTTCCCCCCAAGGTAGTCACATCCTCCACCCAGACTTGATAGCACTCTGTTGGCTCTCCTTAAGTCTTCAGAGGAAGAGAACAGAATCTTGAGTATACAGCACAAAAGAAGGAATGCGTTCCTTGCTCACGGCTCCACTCACATCCTCTTATCCAATTGTCATTAATGTATGCCTTATGGTTAATCAGCTACAAAGCTTCCTATAACCTCCTTTAGCTCTTTTATTCATTTCTTGCCCCCGTTTTTTATCCTCTCCCTGGCCTTAAGTAGAAGGAAGAGGTCAGGGTCCAGAAAAGCAATTCTCTTCAGGCTATAATTAGTGCCGTGTAATGAGCAGCAACAAAGGCCAGGAAAATAACTTGACAACAACTGTGGGAGAGATGGTGATGATGGTCAAACACAAATTACCAATTATTAAAACCAACATCCAATAATGCTCCCATTACCGCAAGAAAAAGGCATTTTCCACACAACCATCTCCTGCTAAAAAACAGGAACAATGAGAGGATATATCCTTTGAAAAGTGATTTTAAATTGACTTGAGGGAGAGTGGCAAAAATGGGAAGGAACGACGGTGTAGCACACCCTTGTGTTCTATAATTCTTTTCCGAGGAGATTGCAGACGCTCACAAGTAATTCCACTTGACGGAACAAGGGGCCCTTTTTGGAAGCAATTGGGAAGAGAACCAAAGTCTCATTCAGGGAAGTTAATCCCCGTTAATGGGTTTGTTTAAATTCAATAAAAAGAAGAATATGCACAGAATGAATTATGAAAAACGATTAATGAATGCTCCAGCAAGTAATCATTTTCCGGATAAATATGCACATACATATTCATTTTCTCCCCAGCCCACACTCCAACTCCCCACACCCCATCCCCTTCCACCATAAAATCTGCCTTATTTTTTGCAGATCCTTACAGCAACTCCACTCTGTTGAGCCACCGCAGCGCAAGGTCCCTGACTTTCAAGAACAAGTAGATGAAAAGAAACCCCTGTTTTGTTTTTAAAGAGACTCGGTGTACCAGAGGAGGTGGTATCAATATGTTTGATTGCTTGCCAAGCAGGTTTTGAGGGCTACTAGCCTCCATGCAGGCTTCTTGTCATAGAAAAGTCCCCCTGATAGCTCTGATGACCAGAGTGAGAGGACACTGTCAAAGGAGTGACAGGTGTGGGGACAGGGGGACACCGTCTGCTATACCAGGTGACACCTCCAAATCTGGCAAGGCAAGCCCTGAGGCTGAGAGAGAGAGAGAGAGAGAGAGAGAGAGAGAGAGATGACTTTGTCTAAATAGGGGCCCAGATCGTGATTGTGCTCTTGCTAGACATCCTCGAGTTGTTCAGGGAGAGAATTTGAAGGGCTTAACAGATGCTACTTGAGTTACCTACTGTAGTTTTGTTCCGGTATTTCCCCAAAAACTTATTTACTTACCTATTGCAAATATATCTCTTCTGTACCTAATGCCTAATGCTTGTTTGTCTGGTGTGAAGTGTCCATGACTGCTGCATGATTTACACTAAAAAGCTTAATTTCTTGCTCAAAGTATGTTTATTTTTGATTTAAAATTAAGGCTCACAGGTAATTGCTCTGTATAACATAGCTTATTGAAAATAGCCTATCACCCACAAAGGATTTCACCATTTCATTAGAGTGTTTTCATTTAGAAGCAGTTTTTTTTTTTTTTTTTTTCAGATAAATTCAATTCTGCATTGTATCTTCAATGGTTACAGTATATACGACTCACGCTCAGCAACTTGAAGGTCACAGAAAGGGGTGACAGGTAGGGAGTCATCACGGCGTCTGCCTGAACAGCGGTCACTAATAAATACGACCACACAGGCACGCACAATCCCACAACGCAAAGCCACAGAAAACGCACCTATATATAAACAGACAGAGACACACACAACAGCAGTAGCAACCGAGAGACATTTACAAATTGGCTTCTTGGCTTGAACATTGCTTCCGTTCATAATTATTTCTCCCTGTCATTGGGGCCTCTGCACACTGCCGGTCCCCTGCTAATACTGTAAGCATGCCAAACAACTCCAGAGCTGTCTCTGTGTTCAGGCAGCCAAGGAAATCTCTCTGTGCAGCTAAAAGCCAATTATTTCCTCGTAGATCGGCAGGACTATTTGCCCCAATAATTATTCCTAAATAACCTTTTTACAGGAGGAAATTGAAATAACATGGAGGCATTAATGAAAGGGGATAATTTTGCCATGTGCATTTGTTGTGCCTCCTCATTTAGTACAGCCAAGTGGACCGGATCATTGGCATACCAACAGAAACACCTGCAGTGGTGCCGGGCAGAAAGAGGTAGAACCCTTGATGTGTGCATCCTCCATGGGTGGCTTTGATAACAATAGATGGCCCGCCTTGATTGCGTGACTGAAATGACATGAGTGATTATAAGCAGTTGAATATATGGTTGAGGATGTCTGGCCCTGTGTTTAAGTAAATTTATGTTCTGGCTGTGTGTGTAGGATACAACTTTGTATAAAGTCCTCACACCAGTAAAATGCACCAATGGGAGAGGGATGCATGGTTCATTTGTTGCATTGTGACCCACACGTATATGGATAGATAGGAGAAATAAAAAAGTGGTGCAAGGGAGGATATTAGAGGCCTGAAGCGGGGGTTATGATTGAAACAAAGTAGTTTGTATGATGTCACTCAACCACATTGGAATGCTAAAGGGTTTAGAGCTTTTCCACGCCTGCCACTCTCAAAGGCCGTGCGAAAAGACCTGTCAAAGAGAGGGGTAAGATGTGATAATGATTTAAATACGGGGGTAACGTTGCATACCTCCAGACAGTCTAAAAGACATTTGTAAGTTGTGCTGTTTTGTACATACAAAAAAGTGACAAAGTAATTGTTTGAATAATTTAAAAAAAAAAAGAGAGAGAGAGCGAGAGCTCAGAACAGAATTTCAAATCTTTCCGACTTTTTCAACTTCACACACACCCACAGTCGCTGTCTGTTGGATTGTCAGTTTCAGAAAGATACCAAGATTTTTGGACACAGCTCAACCAATGCTGATGTTGGAAAAGCACGGGGGTTGGGGGTTTCAGCCATTGTTTTACCTTCCGATAAGCATTTTAGCTGAAGCACACTGCCACCTTTAGGTGTCTCAAGTAACCACAAGAAGCACTCTTTGTTTCTTGTAGAGACATTCAACGTATTACAGAGCCTACATCATCTGTGCTAAAGTGAAGCAGAATTAATAATAACGTCTCATCTAATTGGAACTTTGATGGTCACCACAATAAACATTCTCCACTTTCTCTATCAGTATTGTCCCAAAAATTTTAGTACAAAGCAGAATGCACAGTTTTCTTTGACTTTGACTCTCCCTTCATGGTAGAACTTATTTTGAAGGTGTAACTCTTGTAACCCTTAAATGCCACATCACTTGAAGTGCATCAATTGATGCTATTAGCACACACCCGATGCATTATAGAGACAGAAGAAGTCAAAGCACAACAGTCAAGGTGTGCTGATCCAGAAAGTGAATGTGATAAAACTGGAGATTTTTCTAGCAAGAAATATTACAGTACTGTTTGTTTCAGCAAATGGTGTAAAACAACATATTTTTATGTTGAGGTAACAAAGACTATTGTGGCCTAAAAAAGTATGGCTCTTCTCGGTTAGGAGCAAAGGAAGAAATAGTGTGACGTTGTTGAGCCACAAAATCCCCCAGACAGAGGAGGTTGAGGTGGCTGGATGGGTCAACACGACAGGATACAGGGTACGGCTTTTAGTTTCCTGTATTCTCTTGGCAATCAGCGACGGTTCCTTTTACCCATGACCACAATCCTTCCATAACCTCAGTCAAGTAGTTATTTCAACCCAAACCATGATATTTTCCTAACCTTAGCCAAGTGGTTTTTCTGCCTAAACCTAACCAAACCTTAACAATAACGTCGCCATATCAGAAAACTGATCGCACTTTTATTTTTGGAATGGTGATTTGTAATGTTTTTGGAAGGCACTGACAAATGCTGTCATGCCAATAGGTGCATCAAATTAGGAAACACTGTGTTGTTCAATTACAAATAATGTATTTTCTTATTAAACTATGTGGACTTCTGGAAAGTTAATGTGTGTTGACACTAGGAAAAAGGACTATGGCTAATCTTGAGTTGACGACAGAATAAGCCATGTCAACTGGCAGTGACGAGCATCAAGGCGCTCCTGTTGTGTGGGCTTACATGCAAAACAATAGATACAGCTGGTTTGTTGACTTACAAAGACGTTCCTTATAGAGAGAGGGTAAAAATTTCACCTGGAACACCCCATGAAACTGTGTAACATAAACCATAATCATGCACAATATACTGAACCTCACCATGATACGCAGTTTGACCTGAAAGATTTCATGAATGCTGCAGCAAGGTCTTGATATTTTCACATCAAGGTCTCCTTACCAACAAGATGGATCAGTGCAAACTCCCACTACCACTACATATAAATGGTAGAAATAAGGAAAATGAGAATCAGCAGTGAAAGGATGAGCACATGAAGTTATATAGTATAAAAACACAAGGACAAAAATACCTTAAAGAAAAAACGTATACCTTGAACCAGGTAAGTAAGTAAGAAAGCAAGAAAAAGAGAAAGAACTGAAGTAAATATTATATGTTAACAAGACCGAGTTTAAGTACTGCAAGAGCTGCTTCTTTTGTCCTGAAATGGCCTGTGCATATTCCAAACAATAGCTACCACTGAGAAACACAAAAGGTTAGGGATAAACAGGGGACATAGAAAGGAACATTATCTGCTCAAAATCCTTTTAGCTCTCAAATAGAAGATGGAAATAGACTAAGATTAGTATGCCAAGTTTTTTCATCTTGAGATTTATTATATGTTTGAGGAAGTACAAAGAGAAATAAAAGACAAATGTTTTTTTTTTTTTTTTTTAATTCAAACTATAATCTATGAGTGCCTGGGACTATTTCAATTTAATTTGGAACTTTGGAACAATGTCAGAGACCTTAAAGGTATATTCAGACATCGGGGGAATCAGAAGAAATTGTGTATGTGCGTTAATGTATTTGTTGAGCTGGGGACCTGGAAAATAGAGTGAATATGATGCTACAAAGTAGATACTATACACTTATAGCAGCAGAATAGACCAGCACTATGAACACTGTCACAGTATATATGTGTAGCTATGTGTGTATAAGACAGAGAAAGTATTCTGATGTTAAAATATTGGCCTCAGGATGGATTTTTTAAACATTTGGTAAAAATTTCATACCTTTGCAATACTCTAAAGAAAATAATTATATTTACTAAAATTAAACTACACTGGAATTGTCAACAACATGGATGGAACCTGGAACGATGAAGCATCTCTAACCACACTTGAACCACGTTCTGCCACAAAATGGATATGATATTGTGATTATTCAGCCTCATCTCCCTTTCTGTAAAATTCCCCTCTTCCTTCTTAGCCAATGCCAAGTGTCCTAGTTATATAATGGGTTAAAAAAAATAATTGTTTGGACATTGTCTTAAAAAATGACAATAAAACACTGGTTTTCATCAGTGTTCGAGCGTAACAAGCCACTCTTTAACCACATGGATAGCCGATATAAATGAATTTGACCCCACAAACGATATCCCCACACCTCAAGCAATGAAGACAAATGATAATTCTTACCACCTCTGTACATTTGTGGACTAGTTTGGTAATTACTCTCACAACAGCATGGCAGCAACAGCGTGGGTGCATTTAGCCCAGCATTTCAATTAAGTATTGGCAAAGTCCAATTTGTCACTTACCAATTAGGATAAAGCTTGATTTGGCTCACTATTTCACAGCTAGATGAATTAAGAGGCAAATCATGACCCCTGTTTTCTTTTCCTCTGGTTTTTTAAATTTTAGTCTTTCCAGATGAGGGGAGAAGAAAATCGAGGAGCTATACACTGCTTTTTATACAGTTTTTTTGTACTTTGTAAACACAGTACTTTTCTGCCAACTTCAGTCTCAAATCTTTCGATTATTGGTCTGTGCATTGGCAGTCATCTCAATAAAACACTGGACATCAGTAAGCTCTGCCTAAGGCTAGCATCCGGGTTGTGGTCTAGCTCTTTCACTATTTGATTTGCAGTAAATCTTAGTAACTGGTACAGGTTAGTACATTTTCTATTCTTAAAGTAACTCAGTATCTTTATCTATTCCCTTTAACTATTCACAGCCATGCAACACCACAGCTATTTGCATTAATATTTTTTCATCCCACCTGATGAAGATGTAATGTCATAGCTGTGCTTAATGAAGATTTTTGGGAGCATCAACTCAGTGTGTGGCTGCCTTTTTCAAGAGTCGTTTGTGCCCCATCATAAATTGTCAGGCACCTACATCAGCAAAATACATAGTCATAAACTGTGGGAAGTATAACAGATTACCACTAAAAGTCATCTTCAGCATCATAAATATAAAACAGGTTTAGATGAGGAGAGAGGAGGCGAGAGGGAGGCAGAGGAGGACCTCAATGGTAATAGATGTAGTGTGAGGAGCTCTCATGTTAATAAAGGTGGGTATTGCCTTGTGTGGATTCCTATGCACTATGGATCGCAATGAATTTTGAAACCAGAGAGAAACTGTTGACACATGCTGAATACTTACATAGCAGGCTATTAGAATTACTCATCTGATTCTGGTGTAGTGTTTCTGTGCGTGCATATGCATACTGTGTGCGTGCATCTCATAACAAGTACGTGTATAACAACACTTTCCCATTAAACAGGAGTTGGAGTATAAAGCCTGCTAGCAGTGCTGTGAGGTTGAACTTAAACCAATGTACTGGACAAACCGAAATAATGACCTGATGGTGGTGCAACATGAAAAGTTAAGGAAACTTTTAAGTTATGACATTTAATCTTAAGGGGGACATGAATGTCTGTACCAAATGTCATAGCAACCCAATCTTTAGTTTTGGAATAATTTTGCTCAAAACCACAAATACGACCCACATTGTGGAGAGAGAGGAAATATTCTAGGATCATTAAAGTCATTAGGATCCATCGTCTGGGGACCATCAATGTACAAAATTCAGTGTCAATCCATCAAGTAGCTGTTGAAATATTTCAGTCTGGGCCAAAGCAGTGGGCCAACTGAAAGACCAACACTCAAATCCCTAGAGCCAAGGGTAAAAAAACAAACAAAAGACAGACAAGCTGTTTGCAGGAAGTCATTAAATCAATGCTTTTAATAAACCTTCTCCTCATGCAGTCCTAGTTCTTATGCCTGTGCACTCTTTACAGCTTTGGAGTTCTCATTTTAACCTATAATCCAGGCTTGATCCTCACAACCTAAAATGTGTAGCCAGGCAAGGGCCTGTTTGGCTTGTCAAACGGTTACTGAGTGAGATGCTAACCCACTAACTGCCCAATCGCAGAAAGATAACAGTGTCAGCTAAATGCCAAGTGTAAATGTAAATGTGTATGCAGCTGATATAAAGACACAATTTGGCACAAGGGTGCATATAAACAGAAATTTCAGATGGCTAATGGAAAACCAGTGCGGGACCCTTACTGCTGTGAATGGAAAACATAATATTTTCTTTTGTAGTTTAATCTTCCAGCACTGCTGGCTGACATAAACAGTATGTATGAAAATGAGGATTTTTGCTTCAATCCGTCCTTTTACCCTAAACTCTCTTGCAGAATATCGGCTGCTTTGTGATGGATGGCTTAATTAGAGCTCTGCATCCATAGTTGAATCACTTTCTAGAAATGAGCAAGCTGTCATCACTACGAAGCAGATCAATCCTCCCAGTCGAACCTATTCCAACATCAGGCACTCTATTCTAGTCCAATTGTTTGATAGAGTCCCTGCATGAATCTGGGAAGGTGTTTGGGGAGGGATTTTTAATCACAACAAAATGATGAAAGATCCAAATGGGTTCAGATCAAGATCTCATCAAGCAGCTCTTGTGCTTGAGTGATTCCATTTGGCGTTTCAAGTTTATGCTAGTGTACAGTCTCTGTCATTTGTCATAAATTATGTTTTTAACAGATATACACATCAGACATGACTCTTATTGTTTGCACATTAATCATTTGAATGCTCATGTGTGGTAAATGGGACTTAAGCTTGTTTGTCACAGAATGAGTTGCCCAGGGGGGAGCAACAGTGCTGGGGACGGTACTGTTTGTTTTCAGTTTGTTCTCCAGGTTTGGACAGGCGGTACTGTGTGTGGTGGCAGGCATTCAAGCTAGCCATGCCCTCAGGGGTTGGGAGTGGGGGCGGGTGGGTTTGGGTTGGTAGGGGCACAGTAGCAGATGTTTTCTGTACGTCTGATGGTGTGGCACGGGGGGACTGGGGGGGGGTCGGCGTCTGATAACAGAGACGAGCCGATCGCTGATCTTCCTCACACCTCCCTCTTCCGACATGTGTCAGTCAGTGCCAGGTCAATATGGTGGCCCAGTGCGCCTGCCGATCAGCCATGTGCTTCCAAGGCAGGGACTGGCAGTGCTGCGCAGCAACGTGGACCAGCACGAGTGATTTTCACCCTCTCCACCTGCCAAGTGTGTCGGGACCACGGGAATAAATGAAACCTTTTGGATAGACAAACACAGCTGAAGAGCACTTGAGGTACATCATAGACCAGCGCTTCATGGTTTTGTTTTCATTTCTTTACCTGTGTAGGTAGGGTTAGTGTAACCGGTGTTTACTTCGCAGTCATATATTCTAAACAAACTATGTATTATATACTATTCAAACTTCTACCTCCACGTGTTGAACCAAAATGTGCATATGTAGGCAAATGCGCGCGCGCACTCGCACACATGCACACACACACATTAAATTATAGCCATTTTCCTCTCACACCCACAACCCCAACCATGCTTCCTTCTCTCTCATGCCCTGGCTGCTGGCTGCCATGGCCACCCACTCACATCCACCCACATGCACATCACCCAACCACTGCAGTTTATCCCATTTGTAACACATGGCTGGCCATCGTACAGCTATGACCAAAGGGAACGCAACGGAGCCAGGCAGAGAGAAAGGGGTGTCGGGGGTTGTAGCAGCCGGATGGAGGGGCGGCTGGTGGACTGAAGCAGTGTTCGGTCTGGTTGGCTGTAATTGGTGTCCACTCTTCCAGAAGCCCTGCAGTGATGGCAGACAGGATGACTCTCTCCGCATTTTCCCTGCCATCCATAATGTGTGTGTGTGTGTGTATGTCTGTGTGTGTGTGTGTGTTTGTGCGTGAGTGAATGGTAGCACACACATTTAGGGGCATACAACTGGTGACAGAGACACTGACAATGTCCATAGGGGTTGTGTGAGTGGGCAGCCAAGGGGTAAGTGTTACGATAAGTGGATGTAGCATCTCATTTGATCACATTAGAACATTTATCTTGCATTTATATTATGTTATGCTTTGGTGTATCCCTGGCAACCTTTGTTTACAGTATGAACAGAGGGGAAGATTTATTTCAGGGGCAAGGTTGAAATGGCATTGAATTCTAAGGTAAAAGCCTACTTTTGAGTAAATACAAGAAAAAATTAATTGAAAGAAGGGAAACATTAGTCTATTGATATTTAAATCTTGATCTTTAAATTTGTTTGCCCATATTATGGCCATGTTCTGACCCAGTTTAAAGATACAGGGTTTATACTCTGTCAGCATGAAACCTTACTGCAGGGCTTAAATTTCCCATCAAACTTTATGGCTAATGCTTCAGCCTATGAATATGAAACAAATACAGTATTGGCATTTTTCCATAGGGTTGTAATACAACCCCAATTAGTGCATAGGAAGTTTGCATGGTGAAATTTGTATCTAGAAAAAGATGATGGTTAAATGTAAGTAAGGTCCCCACCTGGAATTTTCCAGGGCCATTGCGGTTACATAGCATGCATCTTAACCATTAGGCATTTCAAAGAAACTTTCTTTCTAGTTCTCTGCCTGACCGTGCACGTTGAGTCAGTTTAGTGCAAGATACAGTTTGGCTGAGGGAGGAAACCATCACGGATTGGTGCTACCACCAAGCGTGTCTTTGTGAGACAGCGGTCAGGACGCATACGATGACAACTACGATGTCAAGGTGAGGCTAGAGTACCTTGTACTGGATCCATGGAAAATGGCCTTATAAGGCTGTGTATTATAAGTTAAACGATCACTATTTCTCCTGTGAGGACTAACTGGGATTGCATTCAAACATAAAAATCTGTTTTCCCTCTTTCTAAGGATAACTCCAGTGTGATCGCAAATTACCTCATTTTCTGTATCCCTTTGTTTTACACTGTAGATTTTCTGCCTTGCTCAAGGACAATCAGAGTATTTGTGTATTATGATGAAATGTGTGGTTTTCATTGATTTAAACATCCAAATGTTAAATTAAGTAATGATCAGTCACAGTCTTGCTTCTGTTGTTTTACAGCATTTTAGTGTTTCAGTGGAGAACAGTGTACATATGTTAGATTTGCAAATTAATTCCTAACTAATTAATATTTTGAACCGACAACAATTTATCCACTTAATTTGGACTCTGACTGTGCTACATCACCCAGCAGTACACGGCATCTACTATCTCCAGATGGAGAGCATACCCCTCAATTTACAGACCTTTGATAATAAGATTTAAGAACAGCAGTCATCTTAAAAGTTTGAACAGGCAGCACTTTTTGTAAAGGCATAAGAAAAATCTCTGAAAAATCTGTTATTAAGTAAATTGACGCTTCAGTGTGCTTTCTCTTTATCCTAGAAACCATCTCCCCCTCTCACTCACTCCCACTCATTCTCTCTCTCTCTCCTCACAGAGAGGTGTTATCCTTGTCTGACAACTCCCCTATGAGTGAGAGAAAGCGAGCGAGAGTTGGAAGCAAAGAGTGGAGACTAGGTGGAATGAATGCCAAGAGGAATTAGGTGAACCCTTTTTGGACTGACAAAACTGGGAGGGCTCAGGAAGGATCTAATCATCACCTGTTATGAGCCTACCATGACTTTAATAGCTATATCAAAAAATGTATGCTCTAAAATCAGTCATTTGTGTGCACTAATTAATAGTAGATAATTTTAACATTTAAAAATATGTTTAAGGGAGGTCAAAGAGAATAGACACTGCATTCAAAATCAAAACAAAACTTAGGGGAAACCCAGATTTAACATACAGGTTAGATTGTCCATGCCCTGACAACTTTCACTGTCTATTTTGCACTGCATTTGTGTTATTTGTGGGACTGATGGCAGCCAAAGCTAGCCAGTACTGCTAAACTACATCCAGTGAGTGTATTTAAAAAAAAGTGTGTGTAATGAATGCAAAAAACTTCAAATAGTAATAATGTTTTAAGAATAGAACAACAAGATGTTACCTGGTTTCACTGACAGTTTATTAGAGAGTAGTCAACAGGCTACTATGGGCTGTAGTTAACTGTGCTGCTAGTTCTGAACTCGCTCGTACTCCCACATAAATAACTCACGCTTCAGAAGCTAGCAGAAGAAACAATAAACATGTCTTTAAACCTCTACAATTAAGAGGTATGCTATCTTACATAGACCTTACTGACACCCTAAAAATTTCAGTAACCACATTTAAACGGTCCTTTTTTACCTGCAGATCTTTACCTTAATTAACATCATCGTACACAATGATACTCATAACAGTAACTCTTAACATGTCACCCTGTTTATTATAATGGAATGGAATTAATTCAGTATTTGCAGGCACCTCAGCACCAAAACACAGCTGCTAGTCTGCAGCTAACACTCAATGTCCCGTTACTGTAGTGGTAGGAACTTAATTTATTGGTTGTTATGGCCACTCTGGTCATTTAGGGAGGAGCAGACAATAAATTAAATAATTCGAGCTCATGAAATTACTTGTGTGCATAAAATATTATTCTACTCCATGACACCTGCTGGGTTCCGTAGATATGCCCAGTGCAAGTGTGATGGTGTGAGCAAATGCACACATACACAGGATTTCCATCAAAAACCTCATAACAATACATCCAATTAATTAGGGGTGTTGATCACGCTTTCCTTCCTCTCTCCTCTCCCTTTTTGAAATTTTAACCTCCAGGCAAGCTATTAGCATGGGAGCTGAAAAGAAATTCCAATTATTTCTTACATCTGAGGAAATGAAAATGGCACATTAAACATAACAATCAATGTACCTTGTGATTAGTGTTTTCACATTTCTGTGTCACACATGACCACACTGTACAATGCAGATATGATGCCGTCAGTCAATTACCCAGATTTAATGTTTTGTGAAAACCTCCCAGTCAAATGCAACATTGTTTGAGGTGAAAACTGAGGTGTAGTCTTGCCATTTTCTTCAAAAATCTCTTTATAGCTTTAACTGGGTGTAATAATGAGGGTGATATAATTCTATGGGTGTTATTATGTGATTAATCAGGCCTTTATAGACTCAGTAATGCAGAGGGCATTAAGAGATGCCTTGATGCAACCAGTCATGGATGTCTGTCTCCCTTTGGCTTTTGTTTCCTGTGTTCAGCCACTTGTTTATGACTGACTTTAAAGCATGGCTGGTCATAAATATTACATCTATTACAGATAGAAAGCAGGAAGTTCTATAAATCTTATTCAAGTGTTACACTCAAGGGCAATTGCCCCAGTCTTTCTTTAAACTGTGGAATGAATGCCAAGAGGAATTAGGTGAACCCTTTTTGGACTGACAAAACTGGGAGGGCTCAGGAAGGATCTAATCATCACCTGTTATGAGCCTACCATGACTTTAATAGCTATATCAAAAAATGTATGCTCTAAAATCAGTCATTTGTGTGCACTAATTAATAGTAGATAATGTTAACATTTAAAAATATGTTTAAGGGAGGTCAAAGAGAATAGACACTGCATTCAAAATCAAAACAAAACTTAGGGGAAACCCAGATTTAACATACAGGTTAGATTGTCCATGCCCTGACAACTTTCACTGTCTATTTTGCACTGCATTTGTGTTATATGTGCGACTGATGGCAGCCAAAGCTAGCCAGTACTGCTAAACTACATCCAGTGAGTGTATTTTAAAAAAAAGTGCGTGTAATGAATGCAAAAAACTTCAAATAGTAATAATGTTTTAAGAATAGAACAACAAGATGTTACCTGGTTTCACTGACAGTTTATTAGAGAGTAGTCAACAGGCTACTATGGGCTGTAGTTAACTGTGCTGCTAGTTCTGAACTCGCTCGTACTCCCACATAAATAACTCACGCTTCAGAAGCTAGCAGAAGAAACAATAAACATGTCTTTAAACCTCTACAATTAAGAGGTATGCTATCTTACATAGACCTTACTGACACCCTAAAAATTTCAGTAACCACATTTAAACGGTCCTTTTTTACCTGCAGATCTTTACCTTAATTAACATCATCGTACACAATGATACTCATAACAGTAACTCTTAACATGTCACCCTGTTTATTATAATGGAATGGAATTAATTCAGTATTTGCAGGCACCTCAGCACCAAAACACAGCTGCTAGTCTGCAGCTAACACTCAATGTCCCGTTACTGTAGTGGTAGGAACTTAATTTATAGGTTGTTATGGCCACTCTGGTCATTTAGGGAGGAGCAGACAATAAATTAACTAAATTCGAGCTCATGAAATTACTTGTGTGCATAAAATATTATTCTACTCCATGACACCTGCTGGGTTCCGTAGATATGCCCAGTGCAAGTGTGATGGTGTGAGCAAATGCACACATACACAGGATTTCCATCAAAAACCTCATAACAATACATCCAATTAATTAGGGGTGTTGATCACGCTTTCCTTCCTCTCTCCTCTCCCTTTTTGAAATTTTAACCTCCAGGCAAGCTATTAGCATGGGAGCTGAAAAGAAATTCCAATTATTTCTTACATCTGAGGAAATGAAAATGGCACATTAAACATAACAATCAATGTACCTTGTGATTAGTGTTTTCACATTTCTGTGTCACACATGACCACACTGTACAATGCAGATATGATGCCGTCAGTCAATTACCCAGATTTAATGTTTTGTGAAAACCTCCCAGTCAAATGCAACATTGTTTGAGGTGAAAACTGAGGTGTAGTCTTGCCATTTTCTTCAAAAATCTCTTTATAGCTTTAACTGGGTGTAATAATGAGGGTGATATAATTCTATGGGTGTTATTATGTGATTAATCAGGCCTTTATAGACTCAGTAATGCAGAGGGCATTAAGAGATGCCTTGATGCAACCAGTCATGGATGTCTGTCTCCCTTTGGCTTTTGTTTCCTGTGTTCAGCCACTTGTTTATGACTGACTTTAAAGCATGGCTGGTCATAAATATTACATCTATTACAGATAGAAAGCAGGAAGTTCTATAAATCTTATTCAAGTGTTACACTCAAGGGCAATTGCCCCAGTCTTTCTTTAAACTGTGGAATGAATGCTGTGAATGTCAATAAGGGTAATAACATGAAGTTCCTACTTCAAATGCTGAGACTCAAGTTGACAGGGAACCATTTGATTGTCATTATAAAGCCTGCTTGGACTGACATTATCTGTCAGGGAATACTTTACAAGGTAATAGAACCCACTGTAGGGAGGGAAGTGTCTTTAAAACATTGCAAGTGTGCATGTGGTTGGGTTGTTTTAGTGAAAATCCTTAAATCCTCATTAATCATTTATCATGTCACCATTGAATGATAACTGGATGTACAAAATGTGAAATGGTTTTTGTTTGTCTCTAGCAGCAGGAAGATGTTTTTAGCAAACGGTGTCTGATAAACCCAATGGATGCTACCTGCCCGCCACCAAATGGCAGGCAGAGTAAATTAGCAGATAAGTGCTAAAGAAAGTTGAACATGTAGCAGCTAAAAAGCTGGATGTTGCCAGAGACCTAACCAGAGCTCGATGGAGAGTGAATATTGGACTTCCATTGTCAGGTGGCCAAAAACACAACTCCAGTGGGATAATACGTTGCTTTGTGTTGACTGGAAGTGTTAGTAGCAATTGTTTGCTTGCATGTTAGCCATAATGACTTCTGGCAGTTAGTGTTTGATTTATTCTGCCCTCTAGTGGCCAAAAATCAATAAGTTTGTAGCTTTGAAAAATAATCCTCTGATTCTCATGTCTAACTTTTGTTTTGGCTGCAGGAAACATGTCAGGAGAGAGCTGGGTAACACAGGTTCTTTTTTTCTCTCAATATCCTTTATACCTTGAAGCTAAATGCCAGCCTGATAGGTAATCTATAGGCCGTTCACATAACGTAAACAACACAGAATACTAAATTCAACCTCTGTTATCATTTCCTTCTTTTTCTTTTCTTTGCTTTCAAAATGTGCGGACTTCTTGTGCATGGGTACAACTCAAGGACTGGCTCCAGATCAGAACCGAGTCCAAACTCAGTCGAAATCTAGATTAACTGGACCCAATAGTGCTGACCAGGGATTAGCCGGGGGGCAATCCATTGAATATACAGCCCACAAATTAGATGTTTTGCCCCTGTGTCGTTAAATCTTTAGAGAGGAGAAATTTGGTGCTTATGGGACTCAGCAGGTAATCCGGTATGGGGCACAAAAGGCCCTGTTTAGATGGAACTGGCCAGATCTCCCACACTGGTAAGGGGATCTCTGGAGCTTTGGCTTCCCTAAGAGGGGATTGAAAAGGAGACTCAGTGGCCACAAAGCCTCTCCCCAGCTGGCCTTGCACGGCCTCTTTCTGGAGATTACTGGGCCAGGGAAAGTGTCTTAATGGAAAATAGCTTTGGATGGGTGTTTTGTGAGGCTAAATTAAACGGAAGGAAAAGATAGGTGGTCGATGTCACATGTGGAAGTCTATGCTGAGCTATTCTTTCCGCTTGTTTGTGTGTGAATACACACATGTACGTGTTATATCCACACCTGTGTTCCTTACTTCATGTCTGCCTTCACTGACATGAACTTCTCAAGTCTCATCTGTCTATCTGTATGTGACAGGCAAGCAAGCAAAAGGCTGTGCCCCTGCCTGAAATAGAAGAAAATAATCTAATTTCTGACTCGCCTCTATCTTCCCCTTGCCGCAGCGCGCCTGGGTTTGCCCTGTGAGATTTGGGTCAGTTTAGATCTATTGACCCTACACGCTCAGTCAGAGTAAGCCTGGGGGCTACTATGACAGATGTTGTCTAGTGTTAAACTGAAATGAATGTTTTTGGGTTTTTTTTTTTTTTTTCTTTTTCAGGCGGTCAAAAATAAAAGGAAAGGATAGATAGAGAGGAAAGCTTGTTTGAGAATAGATCACTTCACTTCATCTCTGTGCCATTGACTAATAGCAAGCCGTCTTGTCAATGCCAACCTTTAAGGGTACGGAGAGCAGGAGAGTCCAAACTGGAGGAAGCTGTTGTAACTAAGGAGCTGTGTTGCACCATTCACTTTTATTTACAGTAACCCTCCTCTGTCAGACTATTTACTGCTCTGAAAAAGAGCAATGGTTTGCCAACAATTATGAAAAGATGTCTCTTGTACAAATACGTCTTTTGAATAAACTATGTGAACTTATTGTCCCTTTAGTGACTAAGCTAAGCTAGCAAGCTAATGATTTTGGTAACTGACTGACTGCAAGCTTTTTTTCCCTCTTCAGCAACTTTTATATTGAAAAAATGGCGTAAAACGGTTCACAAGCTTCTAGACCAAATATTTCTCAAACATGCACTCACTCATTTCACTGTACCATTTTCTGATTTGACCAGGCCTTGAAGAAATTTCGAAAATATCTCTGGCTGGTGATTATGAAGCAATACCTGCCACATGCCAATGGGCAGCAGGTGGGAACATAAGCTAAACTTTGCATGATTACTATTTGCTGTTTGTATTTTGTACAGATACTTCCAGTGAAAGCGTTATCTTATTCTACCAAATGAAGCAGATATAATGGGGAGATAAAAGGAAAACCTGACATGTAAAACTATAAGAGGTGCCAAGAAGACACACCAAAAAGACAAAATAACTCATCTTTTTTTCATTTTTTCACAATGTTTAATTCATAATTTGACATCTTTCATCAGAAAAAAAGTGTAAACCTTTTTATTAATCTGAATGCAAAACTAGTTTCCTATTGGAAAAAAATAACAGATTCTACCCCTAGAAAAGTAATAGACTTAACAGACTTGTGTGTGTGTGGGTTTGTGTGTGGGGTGAGTCGGGGTGAGGGGTGAGTCGGGGTGAGTCTGTGTCTAGCTGCAAATGCCCAGCTCAAAGTTAGACTCCTGCAGGCGGAAGTCCTGTTGTCCTTGGCCAATGTACCAGAGAAATGTGCAGCATTCATTTGTCTGGCAGTAATGAGGAGAGGGAGGCTCGTGGAGCTGTCAGGTGTGCCACCAATGGCACCAACCCAATCAAAGCTGCCCTTTATTACTACAGGAGTAAATCTTGGTAAACTTCAGTGAGGCTAGACATTGAAAAAAAGGTGCAGACACAACTGGCTAAGTGTTAGATGTCACAAACACAGTCGGAAATTGTTCCTAGACATTCAGATGTATAAAGTACTTCATATGTACTGTGAACGGAAGTTTATGTCTATCTTGTATTAAAAGTTTCAGCGTCTTTGTGCTCTCAAACATGGATGCTTTCAAATCCTATTTTTGTTATTGCTCGGTAGAGTAAGGTAGAACTGTGCACAAGGACACTGAATGAAGTGAGTGAACGCAGGCCTGGTGGGTCTCTGCACTGTTAATTCAGTTATATGGCTGCTCTGCAAAAGCAATGGGACTTAATTAAATGTCTCACCTAGAGCAGTGGAGGATCATGTTGCTGCTAAATCCGGTTTGAGGTAATGCTGCACTTTATTGTGACGATCAGTGCTTCCCCAGGGGTTCAATTACAGCTAAATCTAATTGAAGGGGAACCATGCGACAATGCTACCCCCCCTCCACCTGTCGCTTTCCCTTTTTGTTCTTCATAATCAAAGTCGCCGGCATTTTAACTAAGTCGGATTACCTTGGGAAGTCTTATGAAACTCTTTTGTTGACCGGAGACCTACAGCTGGTGGCAGAGGTCCACAAACTCATTACCTGAGTTAAAAGTAGAACTGTCTTTACAAAAGAATGCAATATCTTTCATTAAATGTCCTTATATGATGATTATTAATTAACTACAGCTGTAATAGACTAACGTCCCTTAAAACTGTAAATGGAATCTTCTCCTGATGATCAGCCAAACAACTTATGCACTTATGCACAATGTGAGTCATTAAGCTGTTCCACAATACTTGTGATATTTACTAGGTGGCTGACAATCTTTTGGAATTGCAAGCAGTTTCCATAGTAACTCAGCTGAGGTGTTGCAGCCAAAATTATCATGAAGCAATATTTAAAAAAAAAATAAACAAACAAAAAAAAAAAACCCTCCTGGCTAAGGATTATATTTGTTAAACTCTATTTGACACCCATAAAAGAGTCCCTGAGGAGAGGTAAAAAAAAATGCTCGAGAGAGGCTCAAAGTAGGTAAAATGATATATTTTATGCAACTGGGCACTGATCACCTTTTCACAGTTCATTAACCATGAGTAAGAGAGACACTGCCAGTCACAACACTGTCTTCAAGGGCTTCATTTAAGAAAAAATTGGCTATGACTCTCTGCCAAGTTTCATTGATGAATTATATACTCAAGAATGTGCTGAAAAAAAAAAAGAAAACCATATTGGTAGAGTAGTATACCTTGATCAATAATAAAAAAATGATTGTATGTCACCTTCTGTTACACTGTGTTGAAAAGCATCAGTGATGGTTTCTGGAACTACTACTTAATGTCTTACATGTCTGGCTTATTTACAGTGTTGGAATGTAATGAAGTATATTTACTCAAAGAAATGCTCTCAAGTACAATTTTGGAGGTACTTTCCTTGAGTGCTTAAGTTTTGTGCTATTGTACTACTACTCCACCATATTTCGGGGGGAATTATTGTACTTTTTACTCTACATTTATAGGACAGCTATAGTCAGGGCCAGATTAACCCACCGGGGTTCATGCGGCAAAAGAGATATGTGGGCCCCTAACTAGACCTCCAACCAATCTTTGCTCTTTGGTAGTCCTTGCAAACAGAACATAAAGTCGTAAAAGCCATCTTGCCCCAGCCATTAAAATCCTGTTTACACAGTACTGTATTAGTAGTCCAATTCGCCAATCCAAAATGTGGCCCTGGAGACACCTACTGTAGTGGGAACCACCACAGAGGCAGTTTTGAGTACTTTGGCAGTTGTTATATTTCTTTGTCTTTCTGTTGACAGATTTTGGCACCACGATAGCATCACAACCGTGCAAGATGCGGTCACAACACTTTATAGGTGTGCAGTTGAGATCAAAATGGAGGTGAAGCTCAAGATAAGGTATTTTTCCACCCATCAGTAAAGAGTACTTATGTATTAATGTAGTAATGACTACTGAGTTCTTATTGGTTGGAACATCAACGTTTTGACATGCGTCACGGTTAATGTAATCCCATCGCAAGATGGTCTCTTGTATGTACCTTTCAGTAATATAGACTAAAGTTTTTCTCTTGCCCAGAGTACACACCCTTTAACTGGCTCTTTCACTGACTCCACCCAATTTATATACCAGCAAATTGTACACTTTATTGTGATGTCTACTGTAAAACATAAGGTTAAAAATCTGTCTTCCCCAAAACACCAAATTTCTTCTGCTATGCTACCTAGCTCGCAGTAGAAGTGCTCTATATAATTCCCACATAATTGCATCTTTGTACCGAAATAATACTTCAAGGTTATTAGAAACTGACAGAAATGTAAGAGGGAAGAAATGGGATATTTCCTTGTCACTGGAGGGCTTTTTTTGGTTCTAAAAACAGCAATCATGAAAGGACACTCTTACTGGCTCAATACTGGTATAAGGTGAGCGTTTGTTGGTTTTTTAGACTATTTTGTAAAAAGTATAAACCATGACAAATTGGATCTACTCAGAATTGAATCACACACTCATGCACGCACACACACTCACAACAAAATAAAGAATTAAATACTGCAGAACCATGTTTCAAAGGACTTCTTCCAAGGGGGTTTAGGGAGTTAAAGAAACATACAGTCCCCAGAGTTTTCTCCCTCTTTGTCTGCCTCAGCCTGCACTGCCGTAGCACTTATCAAAATTGACAGGTCCTGCTTTGCAAATCCCTCCACTCATGCATGCATTCTCATCTTCACATTACCTCCATTGTAGACCATATCAAGTTAAATAAACAAACATTAACCACTGCGCTGAATAGATACGGGAAGGAATTGTAATGAGACAAATCACTGAGATCGCAACATCTCTCTCCCTGGAGACTCCTATGAAATTGAACATGATTAATAAAAGGCCTTCAATTAATTGTCGTCTTCTTTGTTCGGCTCAGAGTTGAAACTTAGACTTGTGGTTTAAAAGGAAACAACAGATACAGAAGAAAGAGCAAACCGAGCTTTCTTTTTGATTGAAGAGAAAATAGGATCATTTTTTGCAAGACAGTGCCAGGATTTTAAGTTGTCATTTATGTGCTTTACACTTTTTCCACTTTGCCATTTTCTCATTGTTAACACTTATTTATAGCAAAGAGGGGTCCTTTGATACAACAAACATTGTTTCCATGCATGTAATATGTCTTGAATGAATTTGATGTTTCTGTTTTTGTTTATTTGCAAACCATACACAGTGAAAAAATAATCAACACACTTAATGACTGCGAGTAAACAGTTTTCTGAAGGGACGTTTTAAAGCCTGGTGCTAGGTTCCTTGTTTCCTGGCAGATCTTTTTGATCCTGGAAATACAAATTTGATCAACACGGTTGGGTTTACGTAAAAGGAGTAGAAATGGCGCAAGCAAGAGAAAACTATGATGGCTCAGTTTTACAACCTGAGACATCTGACAAATCACCAAACACCCAAACGTACTCCTTAATATCCTTTAAATTGGACAGGTATTTCATTGTCAAAATCGCCACTATTGGCCATTTGAGTGATAGTATACCGGGGATTTATGAACCATGTTGAAAGAACATTCTGAGTAACGTCCAACAAATCTATACTGCCAAACAAAAAACGTAATATTAATGGATTTTGCCACTCCTTTTATTATTCTTTTTTCTTACCTCTATTGGGGATAATCATTATCGAACGTTTTGGAACTGGATTTCCCGTATTGCTTTGACCACCCCTTGAGCCTATAGTTTTTACACATTGCAGCAAATTTGCAACATGAAACGTGATGCCAAATTAGCTATTGGCAGTTCCTGTTTGCACTGTAATGGATTATATTACTCAGTTGGCTGGGTAAAAAATATTAACTCAATTTCAGCAGTTTCAGCATCCCTTGTTCATCTTCAGCACATTCCATTTTGAGACTCACTTTTACACCTCTTATACCTCTATATACCTTTGCAAAATAGCATATATAACGCAGCCTTTAAATTCTTCCTTTTTTGCAGACCTCAGTAAGCTAATACCAAACACTCCACTTGTAGAAAACTTTTGGTTATTTCCCCCAAGGCTCCTCTACCATACACAAGAGAATAAACTCTGCGCTGAACGATTCACAAAGAGTTAATGCAGTTCAGATACTGGTCTTCGCTTTTCTCTCTCCACCTCTCACCTAACACTTGGATGAATGCTGCCTGGCAGCTTCCACAGCATGATCTGTGAATGAATCACGACATTTAACTGGAACAGATGAATTAACTGCAAAAGGTGACTAACGCTCTCTGTCATTTCACAAATCACTTGTTAGTTTGTAATTTGCTCTACATCCTCAGCGCAGAACAAGGGTCAGAACTGCATGAGCCGCACACAAGTGTATTTAAAAAAATGCAGCGCATTCATTAACAGATTCTCTTCAGCCAAATCACGTAGTAACTCCAGTAAGTCGTAACCTATTTTTTAAACTAAGGAAGTCCATCTGTGTAACACAAGATGTGTTCCACTCGGATTGTACTCTAGATGAACTTGTGGCAAAGTGAGGGGGTCCTTGTGTGGGTTGGGAGGCAGACGCACCGACACTCAGCAGATGGACCCCATTCAGCACAGTGACAGGGTGACTGGTGGGGGAAATAGGAAGTCCAGCAGGCTTGAAGACCCCACAAGTCTCTGGCATTGGCTGCCATCGCATGCACAAAACTCACAAGCACTCTCAATCCCTTGTCTTGGTGACAAAAGTGAGAAACTTCACACTTGATCTCAGCGGATGCAGGACAGGTGGTGAGGAGGATGGAGGGAGGTGAGAAGAGAAAGGAGGAAGAAAGAGGCTAGAGGAGCAGTAGCGGCTGAAGTGAAGGAGATGCTTGCATAAAAAAAACGTCTTGGCAGATATAAAGTTGGCAGTGCATAACTGTTCTCTGGCCTAATGACAGTTTGGCTGATCGACACGCTGGCAAAAGCTCAACTTGCTTCCCAAAGGTGATAGCAGACGTTCAAGCCAGGTGGAGCAGTGACATTTGTGTGAGACATCCCACTTGCAATACAAGTTTGGAGGAAAATTCTGTACGTCATTCTCTTGCTGGCTGACACACTGTTCAGTTCTGAGTGACGAGTGTTATCTGTTGGACTTTACTGTTTTGGTTTTGCGGCTAAGAGTTGATGAGAGAGTCCTTAGTTTTTCAGCTGTTTCATATTTTCCTGTTTAAAAAAATACTTTGATGTTGTCATCTAGTGAGCATTGACCAGTCATTCGCAACCAGGGGTACTTACTCTAGTGGGTACTTGGCCAGGTGGTACGAGTTAAAGTGATATTTTAAATAATAAAAAAAAAAAAACTTTTTGTTTGGAGAAAAAAATGACTGAGAGTACATGAAAACTAGTTAGCAAGGCAGCAGAGAGATTGAAACAGTTAGCTAAAAGTAATGCATAACTGGTTGAAATAGATAGCTAAATAAACTAAGAGATGAACAGAGAAAAGTGTTAGCTAAAAGTAATGGATAAATAGCTGAAATGGTTAGCTAAGCTTAGTGGCTAAATGGTTTGAATAGCTAGCCAAAAGTAATGGATAAAAAATTGAAATTGTTAGCTAAGAGGAATGGATAAACACGCAATTGAAATATTTGAGCTAACAGTGAATTAAAAATGAGCTAAAATAGACAAATTTGTTGGAATAGATAGCTAAATGTAATGGATAATTTCTTTAAATAGCTAAGATTGATAGATAAATGGTTGGAATAGTTAGCTAAAAATATTAAACTTCAAATATTAAGCTAAAAGTAATAGATGAATCGTTTAAAGTGGCAATCTTGAAGATTTCAGTCCTGGTTGATTTGGCAAATGCAGTTTAATAGTACAGGTCACAGAATTCTGGGGGCAGCAAAACAAACTATTTTTTTTCTTTAACTCCCTAAACCCCCTTGGAACTGTGTTGTTTTCAATAAAGAAGGTGTGCAGCTTGTCGCCTGGAGCTCTTAATTTAACAGCTCACTGTGGCTGCTCCTTCTTGTTCCATTACTACCTGCTATATTTCAAACTGATCCACTGTCCAAAATTGCAGAAAATGACCGTTGTCTTATTTTGTAGACGCAATTTTAATGAACGTATAGATATGAGCTAAGCTCACTGACAAGCACATTGCATTTCCTGTGACTTCTTCATAACAAAAGTCAACTCATGTTTCGCCAGTTAAATGCTTTCATTGTGAAACTGCAGCAGTAGGAAATATTCGGTTTCCATTAGCCGTAACTTAATACTATTAATACTATATTGCAATACTTTCATCAGTGGGCCGGAGGCTCAGTCACCATTATGTTACCCAATTCGGCGGTATAGACTTTATTTAAATAAAAATCTTCAAGAATGACACTTTAATTAAATAAAAAGGATAAAAAGATAAAAGGTTTAAATGTCAAGTTTCTGCCACGCCAAGTGGTAGTAGTAAATATGCAAACTTGGCCAAACCAACCTAAACATTAGTTGAAATGCATTTTAACATTATTGCTATATAATTAAATGTTAAATAAAATACATTTAATACATTTTAAATACATTTTAAAAATCAATTCAAATTAACACATTGTTGTCGATGAAGGGGTACTTCATCTCACAGGAATGTGGGGCTACATCAGACAAAAAAGGTTGGGAACCACACTGCTTCATGTGATAATGGCTACTTATAGTTGTTTTCTAAATATCAATTTGATCTTGGATGAATGTTCTTGATTATCAGAAGTAATCTGTGGGTATGTTGAGTTATATAAGAAGACAAATATTTCAGGGGGCCTGGAGGCATTTCCACATTCCAGTAATTTAACACACTAATTTATTTGCTTTCCTTTCCCTCAATCAAACGGCTTGCATTTCACACTTGCTTTCTCATCTGGGAGATGACACAACAGGGTAATTCACCTTATCTCCAGCCAGGTTCTCAAATCCAATAAATAGTTCCCTATTGCCTTTTGAAGATGGGATTCCCTGTTGTGCACAGCCAGAAATTGGCTTTGTGTGGCATGCAAAGGCCTTACAATGGGCGAACACAATGGAGGTGTAATTGACAAATTAAGAGGATGGTTGAAGCCATGGGCATCAAAGGCCGAGCATCTACTGATCACACCTCTTACAAACAACCTCTTACCATCTTCCCACATTAATAGTACATTTATCTGCTGGGTGAGTAATCCTTTGTAATAGCCGCTGTTGATACCTAACAGGTAACAACAGAGTAGAAACATTTTCAACATCAGTGGAAAGAATGTAGTTTGCTTCAGTAACAGATGCCCCTGTCTTTGGCCCCTCCCTCACCCTCCCACCCACCATCAGCACCATTACTACCACGAGCCCAAGGTGAAACCCTGATAATTGGTCATTTGGGATGAGGACTGATATTGCTCTGGCAAAGCCGCATGGCGTGTCGCTGAACAGGCCAATGATGAGCCCCCTGCCATCTGCCCTGCTTTTCCACTCTTAAGCATATTTCAAGGAAGACTATCATCACCTCTAATTTGTGACATACTATTTTAGTGTCTGCGTCAAGTGTCAGTGTTGAGATTGCAAGTGAAATAATCACTCAGTGATTGCATTGCAGCTTTTACTACCAAGCATTGCTTCTATGTGTTATATATGATTGGAAATGAATCTTAATTCTTTGATTTAATTTAAGTTAACTGTAGGCCTGTAGACTGTAGAGTGTTTTTTTTTTTCTTTTTTTATTCCTGACTCTGTTTGCTTGTTTAGGTTTTCTCCCTGCCATGCTTTGTTCCATGAGTTATGGGGTTCAACAGGCTACCATATGGACAGTAAATGTGGTTTCTGTCACCGCAAAACTCTTTTACACTTTACTAGCACTTTGCTTTCTTAATCATGAGTGCCATTATCATTATCGTTGATGTAGCATTTTGTTTTGCTCGTTAGACTCAGGGCTTTGCATGATTAAAAATAAAATATATGGCACGGTGCAATCTGCAGCGTCTGTTGTGCCTTCCAAACCAGCAGTTCTGCCTGTATTGTTATTGCTCTCATCAAACCCTACAAAAGTATATTTCAGATATTATGCCTCCAGTGCAAGATCTCAGTCACATGGCAGTTTTATCATCCTGTTGGTGAAGCCGCATATGAATATTTTATATTTGTGAAGTCAACAGTATTTGTTGCTCCTTAGAAGGCCTAAGAGAAAGTTGGCTGTACAGCAACAATGTTGTCGTCACATACCCACTGATACATACCTATCAATCACATCTAAGAGTTTCAGTTGATGGGTTGATAGCACAAAGGAAGATCTGCCCTGCTATGGCACTAGAAGCAGCTGCACACCCAGTAGGCTGCCTGAATACAGCACTGCAGTCGTTATACACCATCCGCTTCAGTTCGGCATACTAAGCATTTGCACCAAACCCTTCGTCTTTCTAGCCCCGCCCCCCGTTTTCTTTGTGGCGGTAAGGGGAGTAAATGAAAATATCAAACTCAAACTGTGATACCTATATGACAGGATTATGGCACAAAATGGCCACTTGCAGATGAAGGATATGAACACTGAAAATAGGACAAAGGAGAAAGCCACCCATTCTCTTGGCAGAAGCTGCTTGAAAAAGCAGGGTCTAATAAAAATAGCAGCTTCTCTTGCAGTCTTCACCGTTCCCATGCATTCAAATAGAAATCTTTAAAACAGAGCAGCATTTTTTTACACCATATTAGTTAACTGGGTGAGATAAGATGTCAGCACAGGGTGTGGCAAAATGACTGTCTCCCGAAATAGCAATTTCACATTCCATGACAATTACTGACAATAAGAAAAGTTAAGCTGAATTCACAAGGTAGCACTAATGAGGTGTCAACTTCATCTGAGCCACTGTGGAAACAACTTTGGGTACAATAGTTGAGCGGGGCGCTCGCCTTAGCAAGCACCCCCCGATTTCTCTCACTCTTCATGAAACTGGTAATGGCTCAAGTAGAGACCCCTAAATGAAGCAAGGGCAAAGGGACTTGACCGATCGGCCAAGTTATATCGTCTGTACAATCTGCATTTCTTTAGCAAGCAGCACACACTAATATTTCTGCATTTATCAATGGAGACGACTCTCCTGAGAAAGACAAGAGGATGTACAAATGACCATTGACAGAAGGCATTTGATATGCTAAAGGTTCCTGATAAATGGTATTAACTTTGCCAGGTGCTTTAACCCAAATGAATAAAAGGGAATTGAGGGAAAAACAATATTCAGTACCCAGGACAAAAAGTTAAAGGAGCTGAGACGCACATGGGATTTGTCTACAGCCAAATGCAACAGTGAAAAAAATTCACAAAACCCTTGATATCAACAATTAATCTCTTAGGTTTCTACATGCTAGAGTCAGGAGCTGCCTCACCACAGTCTGCATACAAATGTAAAATTACATTTCCCCAGACTATGGCAACTAAAGGCGGCAGAACATGTTCTTGCCACACATACAAACTCCTACGAATGCCCTTTGGATTCTAATATTTATGCCCTAACCACGAGTTAGGGGAGTTAATGAAATGAAGACTGGTTCTAAGAAAGACTGCCTGTTTCTTCTATGTAACCTAATAGACATTGAAAAGGTTTGCCTTGAGTTAAATTACATTGCAAGAGTTCCATTTCGTCACCTTTTGTTCTTACCAGAAATTGGGTGCCCTTTTTGATCTCAGATGTTACATGCCTCCATGCCCCCAGCTGTCCACACTGAGTCCCTGTCAATAGAAAATTACCATCTAACACTTGCTTCTTTTGTCTGATTTAAGCGGAGGTTGGACAGGCAGGGCAATTGATCCAGGGTATATATCAATAGCACAACCTCGAGATACTCAGCATTTTTCGGAAGGAGGTTGCATTTCCGTTTTAATGTGTGGGCTTGAAAGCTAAGAGGGGACATTTGAGATTCCAGCATCTTTGCATTTGGTTTCCTCGACCACTATTTAATCCATGCATGAAAACATGTATCAGTTTTAAATCCATATCTTAAGAGACAATGCACTTTGCTGCCTGTGCAATAGCTGGACATTTAAATCTGGAGATCAATCCCTTCCATTCTTTTGAGAAAGATGGTTGGTGAAAAGGAGATGCATGGCGAACCATTGACCATACTATCCTTTGCAATGCAATCCATGTATGACCATGTTTTAATACCATATGGCTTCTATCAATGGCAAAGCAACATTGATAACAACAATCCAGGAAGCTGCATAAGGACAGTTGAAATCTTCAAGCTTTTGTGTGATGTGTTATGTGAGTGTGGAAAACCGAGGACTTCATAAAACAAGTGGATTTAGCTATTCTACAAGTTTGAGAATGATGAATTAACATGTAAAAAAGCTTGTAGAATGTGGCAATGACTCAAAATTAAGAGCGGATACAAGATTGCAGCAGAAGATCTTGATGTACTCTCAATGTGATTAGCTACTTGTTTATCCCTAAGTGAAAGGAAATTAAAGAATGAGAAGTGTTAAATGTATAGTTTACGAAAGAAATTCTGTTAATTAGACAAAATCTTTTCGATTCTGTTGCCATGCTGTGCTTGAAGTCCTCCGCTGCACACCTACTGTATCTGTAGAGTAAATGCAGTGTAGTTATCCATGAGCATTATAAAGCTGAAGGGCCCCAGCTGTGGCAAATGAACCCCAGCTGATTTCGCCTTGAACAGGGGTAAGAACAGTCACCTGTGTACCTTCTGTAAATTCCGGCCAGGGGTTCACTTCAGTCATCTGACGCACCATTGGGGGGTTACGGATAACAGAATCCGTGTTTTCTTTTTTAGCCTGCTGGTGGTTGAGATGGTTTGGCTGGCCCAACTCTGGCAGTGGCACAGTAGGTATGAGGTGTGTCTTCCTCCATAGCCTCATTAATTCCACCACCCACTGGGTGAGTCTGTACCATTACAGCCAGGAATGTTGGCCCCTTTAAATCTCATATCTGTATTTGTGCATTCTGATTTATAATCCACACTTCACACAGCTGTACAGATTATTGTGTTGAAAAATGAATACATTATTGTGGGGTGGTAAAGATGAACATTGATATATCGGAGCTGTAGTGTTTCCAAAAGCTACAGTACCAGTAGTGTGGCAGTACAGCATGTGATTTTGTACCATTTGAAAAATGGTGAATTAATTAAATGTTGACAGTGAATGCAATGGGCCAACCCTGAAATCCTATCTCATCTGTTTGGCAACCATAGTTTTGTAGTTTTGGATTAGAATCTTAGTGAGTATTGCAGCCCGATGTAATGACTATACCATTGTCACAGTGTCCTGAAACAAAGCTGGGGACAACTACTGCTTTGTGCTTCATAGGGCCAGAGGACTTGCTTTGTGCCTTGCTTTTCCCTTTTTTTGCCTGTTAGATATGTTAATGTAACAACAAAAGCAATCACAGAGGCAAATTTGGAATCCATTCTTTGATAAGAGTCACCAGTATACCAC
Source organism: Xiphias gladius (assembly GCF_016859285.1). Lineage (NCBI taxonomy): Eukaryota > Metazoa > Chordata > Actinopteri > Istiophoriformes > Xiphiidae > Xiphias > Xiphias gladius. The sequence continues at coordinate 11,946,235 of NC_053411.1, forward strand.
CACTATAAATTAAGACTCAATTTCCTTAACCACTTCAACAACGCTGAACACAGACACATTTATAAAAGCAGCGTACATACACACCATGATGCATACACACACACACACACACACACACACACACACACACACACACACACACACACACACTTACTTTCCTCAAGGGCATGAACAATAGCACACAGGAGAGAGGGGTGTGAGAAGCGGTGTGGCACATTGCTGGGACTAATTTACCAGCAGCTAAGGGAAGTGCTGAGTGGACACAGCTCGGCAGCTGATTCGGGGCCAGGGCTGGGGCCCCTTGGCGACAGACAGACACCGCCAAGGAGCTGAGGCAGCGGAAAAGTCTACCACACACAAACAGTAAAACACACATTCACACATCCTCTCCTTTGCTTTCATACGCTTGTCTTTCACTTCCTCATCAAGGAAAGGCGGGTGCATGTCAAGGATATGCCACCCTCGGGTGCCAGCTGCAGCTCCTGTCGATGCGTGTACTTTTCTTTTGTTTTTGTTGTTCTTTTTTTTTTTTCTTTTTTGGCATCTGTCGCCTTGCTCCTTGAGCATGTCCATGCTGTGTCCCCCTCAATGACAAGGGCATCCCATAGCGCCAGATGGACCTCCCACCTAGCCAACCTACACTCCCTTCATAAAAGTTGATGTTGTCACGGTTTTGAAAAACAAATGGCATTTCTCCTGAACAACTTTGCACAAACACATTCTGGTCATGCTGTGAATTTTCAGGATCCCTGCTTTGCCAGTGCAGGTAGTCATTTACGTTATTTAATCCTTCCAAATCTAAGTATAGGCTTAAATATATATATGTATATATATCTTATAAAATTTGGGGATGGTTAAGAATTTAGCTTTTTAAGACATAAACACAATGGACTAGGCTTTGCAAAAAATAGGAAATAATCCACAGACTACATAGACTTACCAGATAAAAGAGCTCATAGCAGAATAAGACTTAAATATATAACTTCTGGACGTAACAAAGCCCAATCAGCACCATGGACAGTGACAGTCGCTTGATGCTGGATGAAGTGTAACACAATATATTTTGGGTGGCAAAAATTACAGTGGTGAAAACCCTCGTCAGTGTTCCAGGAATATAAGAGCCCTCTTGACAGGGCATTCTGAGCCTTATTAATGTCAATAAAAATATTGGTATTGCAGCATGAAAAAAAAGTGAATATTATTGGATTTTATCACTCCTACTATTATTATTTGTTCCTACTATCTGGGAGATAATCATGCTCTTAGTTTTGGAACCTCAGTTCCCATAATTTGTGGCCTTTGGACAATTTAAACAAAGTGTATAATGTTGCAATTGGAATTACGTTGTGGGCCACAACTTGAGCCCTGTTTTTTTTGTAGCCTATATTTGTTTACATTTTAAGAAAATCAGCACCATGAAATGTATGCCGAATTAGGTATTAGCAGTTCCTGTTTGCAGTGTATTCAGGGATGTACAGACAACTACCACTCGGTTACTTTGATGAAGAAAAGGTAAAGATGTGATGATTTGCAGGCCAATTCTGGATTTATAAGGAACATTTTTTTTAAAATAACTTCTAAGAGGATTTATGTACATTTATTTGTTGTGGACATTGGAGATCTCCACGGAAAGTGTGAGTCACTGAATCTAAAAATATGTGTATCATGTCCCTGCATTTAAAATGGACCGAGTTATGATTCCAAAACTACTGAATGTTTATATGAATGAATGAATGAACGATGGAGTTATTTTGGACACAATGAAAGACAGTGTCATCATCGTCTTTACACTATAAGCCCTGAAGCAGATTTGCAGATCAACAATCACGATTACAAGGATGAGTCGTGCATTTGCCATGCTGTGACTCACTGTAACTCTCAAAAACATAGAGTAGGACCACCGGGAAGACAAGCTACACTGACCTTATCTCCCCCTGGCTCTGTTCCACTTCTCTGGTTTGACACCTTTGGCCAATCCAAAACAAATGTAGAAAGCCACCCCGGTTTCTTCCTTGCTACTCCTCACACTGCGTATGGTATACTTGGGGCATAGCAGGATGAAAATGGCAGAGGTCCACAAAGACGGTTGAATGTCATCTAGCTTAGCCAGGATCCCCTACACTGTTGCACAGACGTCATTGTCTACTCTTTTTAATTCAAAATGCACTCAAATTGCTGCTTAAAAGCAACAAATTACTGTAACAAAAACACTGATTTACAAAAAAAACGTTAAAAGTGTTATGACCTATGAAACCATTGTGTCAACTTGTGTAAACAAGAAAACATTCCTTTTAGTAGGCAAAGCTGAAACACTAGTTCATTCTCATTCACTGTCAACCCTGCAGACAAGCAGTTCAAAAAACATGACATAAAATGATGAGTGTTAATAGGGGGATCCGTCTTACATGAGCCAAAACATTATGACCACTCACAGATGAAATGTTGATTATCTCATCACAATGGCGCGTGTTAAGGTCCGGGAAATATTTGACAGTAAGTGAGCAGTCGGTTCTCGAGTCAGCGTGTTGGATGAAGGAGAAATGGGCAGGTGTAAAGACCTGAGTGACTTTGACAAGGGCCAGATTGTAACGGCCAGACTAGTGCATCTCTGAAACTGCAAGGCTTGTGGGGTGCTCCTGGTCAGCAGTGTCGAGAACCTACCGACAATGGTCTGAGGAGGGGCGAAGCACGAAGGGCTGTCCCGCCCAGTCTGGACCGACAGAAGGGCTATTGTGAGACAAGTCACAGAAAATTTTAATGATGGTTATGGGGAGAATGTATCACAAAACTCGGCGAATCACACCTTGCAGTTTATGGGACCAGCCTATGCTGGCCACAGTGTTTTAGCTCGTCATTGTATTTCTCCATTTCATTTTGAAGCAGATGTCGCGACTCGACTTCCCTTTTTCCTGCTTTGCACTTATCAAACAAAAGGCAAGCACCAGTGAGAAGGTGAGAATTACACTCTCAGCGGACATCCACATATCAACTGACTGTCACTGATGGGTTCATCTGAACAAATTAATATTCTTAGCCTGTTTGGGCTTCAGGACTTTTGTCCATTTGCAACAATCACTCAGCAATATGTTAAAATGTCTGTTTGAAACGATTGTCAAGTATAAGTAGTGTGTATTGGTGACTTAAAACAATGCACCACTGGCAAATTTCAATACATTAGCTTACCATAGTGTCGGTTAAAAGGCCACAAGGCACTGATAATAGAAAAAGTATTGATGTTAATGTCATTACGCCTCTTAAAGTGACCACTTGTCTTTTAGCATAAACAGTGATGTAACCCTGCCTTGGCAACGCGTCAGCTCAGCTGTTGATTTGCTGTCGTCATTGTCTCTGTGTGTCATTGTACTCCATGCGGAGCTTGTAAGAGCAGCTGATCCTTGACCACGTAGACCTCGCGTACCAATCAGTTGTTTATACACTGATTGCAAATGTTGCCTTTTTTGAATTTCAAGACATATATCCATCAATTGTTGAAAATTCCTCCCCACTGTCTGCAAGCGCTTGCTGCATTCAATGAGGCAGATCCCTACTGTCATAGTGATGATAAAGTATAACAAGAGAAACATAAAAGAGGCTGTATTGTGAGATTAGGCGTATAAATGCAGAATTAATTAGTTATGAAAGAGATAGTTTCAGGTCAAAATGTACTTCATGGCTTGCCAGCAGGGGTATAGGTAATTTTCCCTCAGTACGGTGTGTGTGTGTGGTATAGATCCTAGCAGCTAGAGGAATATGGAAAATGGGTGCCAAGGACCTGGTGCTAGCATCGCTGTTTCAGAGGCAGCCAGTGGCCCCTTTTTTCAGGGGCTCATGGGAGATTTCTGATCTCTGCCTCCCACCTCGAAACTTCAGCTTGTACAAAACTGTAAATTACTCTCCAGGGCAAGCAGATAAAAGATACAGTATATGCAGATTTTTTTTTTTTTTTTTTTGGTGGACCACCTTGATCTAGCCTCTTTTTCCTTTACCTACAAAGGCTCCACTTGATTATGGTTTTGAAAAGAATTCCTGAGGCAATTAGATGACTGGAAATGTAGATCTTGCAATGGAGAAGCTATGCCCTCTCCTGGCTATGTCATTGATCTTGAGTCAACAAAGTAAGAGCAACCTCATAATTGAGGAGTGGGCACCCTGCAGATTTTATTTTTACATTGTAATGATGCTTTTTTACTTGGTTCCATTGGCTTTATACCTTTTCGTAGCTCGTATTTATTTAGAAATGTATATTGAGGCAGCACAGAAGAAAAGTGTGTGTTAAATAATAAAAACGAGTTTGCAGAGGAAACTCTTAAAAAACAAACAGCTTTACCAACACCAAGTTCACAGTTTCTGTGTATAGTATAATAAGATGCCCCCACGATCTCTTGGCACACCTGCTCTTATATTTTTTTCATTACATTTATGCTTTTTGCATTTTCAAGCATGCAACGACATGAAATCCAACCAAATGCCACTAATACTATTCTTTCCAGGACATTAAAAGTCAACAAACAAATACAAGAATAAAGTGAGTTCTGATTTGGGCAGAAGATGGTTTTGCTCATAAAAAGTGCTTTCATGTCTCTCACCATAACTCACTACAAAAGAGGAAGATTGGGGATTATCTACTGTTAAAATCTAACTAAAGAAAACTATGAATTATTCATGCCACTTTCCCTTTGGTAAAGTGAAACAAATTTACTGTTTATGGTTTTGTTTGTTTGTGGTGCGTAGAGCTTTTGTAACTCTGTTCCTGTAAATCCTCAGTCATGCTCCCTGATTAAAAGACATTCTCATACTCTATTTATGTTGTATGTCTTTGTGGTTTTGCTGAAAAGATCAGAAAAGGAGCGGCAAAGCTGCTATGAATTTAGCCATGTGGCCGGGTGGGAAATTTCGCTCCACCCTCTGGAAATAAAACTTTCTAAACCTCACCCGGTAATTCCACAACAGACCAGCCATTGACACCGAGCCTGTCTCTAGCTGGTCATATGAGACAAATATGAGACACATCATTATCAGGCTTATTGGATAATAGTCCATAGATTTCACATTGATCAAACAGCACAGAGCAGCAGCTTCACTTGTTAGTCACAAACTGTCACCCCGTGGATCTGCCTTTGGGAATCCAAAGCCCTGAGGGCAAGACACTCAGCGGCATTTGGCACAGCACATTTTTGCCCTGACACATAGACACAATGTGGCAGTTTGTGCTGTCTACAATCAAGATTAGTGGAGTTGTTTGCTTACATCTAAAATTAATTGGTTCACATTTAAACAATGACCTACTGGCAAAGTGGCCTTGTCAGCTAGTTTCAGCTGTGGCCCCCCACATGGGACTTTACTGTGGTGGAAGCATGGGAGGCATCCTGCCCAAAACCCTCAAACACAGCATCTTAACCTTTTCCTCTGAGGAACAGGCTGCTGCTGAATGCACAAAAGTGGCTTGACATTAAGGAAACTGAATCTGCTGGCTTCGGAGGGGGCTAGGTGACGTGGTATGAAGACCTTTAGCCGGGGAGTGCGTCAGCAGTAGTTCTTAAGTGCATAGCCTGGACCTTGGAGGTCGGGATAATTCCTCTCCTCCTGCACGGTCTTTTTCACACCAGATAAAAAGGTTAGATACCAACTGTGGGAGTGTAGTTGGCTTGGAGCAGTACATAACTGCATTATCAGTATATATGGTTTTTGTCAGATAGAATATAATATAGCTAACAATGGAAGTGGTTGTGATACAGATGAACACATCACTTCAAAGTATCTTGGATGAGAGATATCATGTAGGGAAAATCACTTGATGTTGTAAACAATTCCAGTCACATGAATCAGTTACTCACACATCCCCAATTAGACTCATTCAAAGTCAGTCTTTACCTTTGCTGAAAGGAATGGCAAAAAAGTATTTCCCTGTACTGTGCTTTACTTTTTAAAATAGGGCTTTTGTTTAGCCAAGGCTGCACAACACTGTTTAATTTTAAGGAGAAGGTTTTCGTGGAGGAAGATATTCTTTGGCAAAGCACTTAAAGGTCTAATTTAATTGGTACGTGTCTTTATACTGAATATAAGAATATAATAAACTTTATATTTAATATAAGAAAGGCGTTGTCCACTTAAAGGGGCTATTCGTAAGTTTTGCTATTGCTATAGCCAGCTTTAACAGTTGTTTACTTACCAGTCTAGAAGGAATGTTGCAAAGAGAGCATTCAAATCTGTATCTTGGTTATTTACCAACTAGTTTTACTTGGACAGTATAAGTGACAGATGATGGACAGCCTACAGTATGTTCTCTAAGCGTGGGGCCCCAACATTACAAACTTAATCCTAGGTGTCCTTGACATAAAAATAAAACTTACTAGTTAATTAGCTGACAAAAAATGTTAAAACTCCTGTCAGACAGGAGTTCTTACTCTCTTTCTCAATGGAGATGACTATCCCAGGGTGGCTGTTTTCCAACAGCCAAATTCACATTCATCAGTCATCTGAGAATTTACCCTTACACTGCTTATTACCTATTGCTAATTGATTTGTAGTGTTGATTTTCCTTTGTCTGTAAGGTTTAGTTTTTTTGTCCAATATGAAATGAGTTTCTAATTGGGTAGGAAATCTAAGGTCAACAAAGCCCTTCTGCCACAGTCCAACTGTCCTTGCCGTAACATCAAACTATTATGGAAATGTTCCAGATCAAAGACAAGAGTTATTGTCAGCTCTGAAAGTAATGATGAACATCACACAACCATAATAATTATTTTTGTTAAACCTGCACAATCTTTCCTGTCTGTATTTATCTGTTTGTATATTACATGGTGATTAAGTGACTGCACTACTCTGAAGTTTAATGTTCATCGTTGAGCTCCCTGAAATTTGCCTGCAGTGATGAAAGTGGTGAAAAGTGTGAGTTGCTGCTCAAGAATCCCTTAAAATACCATGAGTTTCTCATCCATTTACCCCTGAAAACATACCAAACCCCTCACAATTAGATTAAGGTGTTGATTAAGGTGTTTAAGCATGGTAGCCAGAGAGCCCTTAATTGCCCATTAATTTGAAAATAAAAAATAATTAATAAATTAAGTAGATTTTAAGAAGTGCATGACTTACCCTTAATGTATGCCCTAACAAAAGTAATATTATATTTATTCTCTATTTTGACTGTTTATGAGCTCATTTAGTGACTATTAAATAATCCAATAATTAAATACACTAATCACAGACTTGGGCTTTAGTTTCCTTCTCTGTTTGGTCATTTCTCCTCTGATCAGCTATGAAGTGGCCAGTTCATACTGTATCTCCATAGCAACTCCTGCCTTTCAGGTCAGTGCTTGTGACTTCGAGCATTAGTGTCAGAATTTTTGTTTTCCTCAAAGTTTGTTGCTAAGTGGGAATGCAGTACAGTGCAAACCAAAGGGATTAGAAAACCTTAAATGCATATTTGGTTGGAGAAATTTCTGCTGCAGAGGAGATGGGGCCAGACTGGCACCTGGAAGGAAGATCCACGTCAACTATAAGGGTAGCAGGCAGATGGCAAGCTACTAGCCCTTAAAACCCCCTTAGAACCATGCATGCAATCCATTAAAAATACCTAATACATGTAATACATAAAATCCAGATTCAGTTTCAAAGTGACTTTTAAATAGTTAAAAGTGATGCTAAAGTATTTACTAACTCTAATGTACATGCTAATGCTATTCTTATTTCTTTACTCCCTCAGAGGGAAGTGTTGTTCTTTCTGCTCTCTTCCATATTTCTGACAGCTTTAAAGATTTTTCATCTGCCAAGAGGATACGGTATATTGTTATAAATTTAACTCCCCAACAGTAGAACATCCTTCAATGGGACTCTGCATCACCAGATGACTTTGTTTATGTTGCTGATAATAACTCTGTAATTTCCCAACATTCTGAGAGCAGGAGTTTACATCTCAGTATTTACCTTACGTTATAAGTACTTTTGCTCGAGGATGAGTTCTTTTGTTTCCTGAATGTAATTTGTGCATTCTCGATCCACTCTCTGAGGAAAGTTATAGACGTGTTTCAAGTCCAGTCCTATATTCATATGTGCTCAGTAAATGCAGACAAATAAGTTGTTTGTTTTCAACTAAACTGAGCTAGCAAAGCAATTCTGGGTAACAGATACGGAACTCCAGAAATGCTAGCAAATAGGTGACCGCCATATGTTACAGCATTTCACTGGAACACAGCATAGGTAAAGTAGCGAGGATCGGTCCCTCCTGGTATTACATGAGGTGAATTATGCAATTATTCCAAGCTTTAATGACTCCAGCAACAGTTGACCCTGCATTCATAAGTTAGTGCCAAGGGACAGAACAGCATCTGGACTTCCTTATTTGTACCTTGGTCAGCTCCTCCTTCAAATGCTGGTCAGCTATTTCAGTAGCCTTCAAAGCAAAATTTCACTAATTAGACCCTAATCCACTGTGTGCTTTAAAAATACAATATACTTCTGTGATGTTACTGTTTGGAATAAGTTCCATCACGCATACACAAGAGCAAAAACACACAAATCACATACACATCACGTACACACACATAACAGTGATTTGGGTTTCCTACTCACACAGGAGTGTGCTCAGTGGAACACTTTGAACCAGTGCAGCATCATTAGCGTGCTAGGTTGCCAGAGGCTATGGGAAAGGGCTACCACACACAGCTCAGGCAGCTCGCAGTGTCTTCTGCAAAGCCCATGAGGTTCATTATAGAGACGCGAGCTCCAGTAGCCGGCACATTGCGAACCAGAGGAAAGTTATCATGGCAATGATTCAACTGCCTGTATCTTTCACTCAAAAGGGATTTACTTGCCTTGGCTTGCCTTCCGTAGGCTCATTTAACCATAAAGCAAAATCGACACTCCGTTTTAAATTGGTATGTACCCTCCAGTAGAATGTATTTCTAGGCAAAGTTATGCACGAAAAGTAACAAAAGGTGGGTATTAGCAAATGTAACTGCAAACACCTACACTCAAAAACGCGCCCGGACTGTTTGTTCCAAGCATCCACAGTGTACTTTTGGTCCCCATCTATTCACGCTGACAACTGGCTTCAACACACAGGTAAAATTACAGTGGAATATCATTATCTGAAGGCATTTGCTGACCTTGACAGTGCATGAAGTACAGCTTCTCTGGTCTCCTCTTCCAAACAGGAGAACAGAGCAGTGACAACAAACACATTGCCTAATCCCTGCTGAAGTCAGCGCTCTCAAGAGATGAAATGCAAAAGCAAAGTTCCCCAGCATATCCGTTCTCCCCCTCTCTCTCCCTCCCTCCCTCTCTCTCTCTCTCTCTCTCTCAATCTATCTATCTCCTTCCCAATTTTCTCTCTTTTTGCCGCCCTCCCATCTCAAGAACGGTGTCACTTTCGCTACTCTCACGGAAAGTGCCGTCAGCGCTTGTCTCAAAGTGCTGAGAAATTTCAGAAAGTCTCTTGAAGTAACCCTACACTTGTCAACTCTAAGTGGTACATATCCAGTACATAGCAGCATCAGAAAGTCTAAAAACTACCACTAATGGGGCTTCTGCAGAATTTGCAGTGTCCAGTGTCCAAAAACTCAAACTTCAAAATGAGACTCAGTTCATCTTTATGCCTGCAAATGGACAGAATATTTTAGTCAAATCTTTTAATGCACATTTTATCATTTTTGCATATTTACTTTTGCAGTGGCTAAATCTGATCTGCAATTAAGTGTTATAATATTGTTTGTGTATTTTTTCATAAACTAGTAATGCCTGACATATAAGCCCCAGTTTCTTAAATTTAAACAGAAATTTGAATTTTCCTTAATTTTTGCGCAAGGAAATATAAAATTCAATGATACTACAGCTATTGTCCATATACTTCCGTTCTTAAAACCAGATAAAACATTTTGTTGACACAGGACCTGTGGAAGCATATGAGAGCTTTCATGCCCCCCTAATGTCGAGGGTTCTGTCGCTGCAGAAAAAATTAATTTGCAGATTAAATTAATTAAGGAAAAATCTATTCTTTTTGGTAAGCATAATTTTATCCAAATAAGTGAACACGTTAAAACAAACACCAGGGATATCTCTCTCTCTCTCTCTCTCTCTCTCTCTATATATATATATATATATATATATATATATATATATATATATATATATATATATATATATATATATATAATTATATCTTAGCAAACATTTATTTTAATACAGTCTCTTAGACTGTTATTGTATGTCATAGAGGTCACTTGGAAGCAGCCCACCTGAAAAACGCATGTGTCACCCCACCTTTGGAAGGCTTCCTGTACACGCCAGCCACTGTCACACCCTAATGAGTGAAGGTTGACTGGCTGAACTCCCTGCTTTTATAAATCTGCTCTTTTTTTGGCTGGGTTTCTATCCCCTAATTAATTCCTGTCTCTAAATGAAATTAAATTGGTTTTAGCACTCCTACACCATCTACATACTTTTCATTACCCCACAGTCTTCCATAATCATTAATTAGTTTGAGTGTTTTATGTATTTACTGTGATTTTGATGAAATGCCAGTGAGCAAATAAGTGGGGATGGGAGGGGGGGGGGTGTCAATTATGTGCTAGCATGGTATCTTGAGCGAAAGATGCCAAGCATGTATATTATTTATCGAAGCTACCAGACATAGTTCAAATGCAGCGAGGAGATGACTAATAATGGCCCTGGGCATCTACAGTACAGTAGATCCCAGGCTAGTTGCCAGGGTGCCATTCATGCCACGGTACATTTTCTGCTCTTTTTCGATATTAATCATTGCTTGCATTACTAATGCAAATAAGCCTCTTTATTCATTCCCAGCACCATCAGTTCTGCCTCTCACTTTCTTCTCAATTTTTTTCCTCCCATTCTGTCTAAATTTTTTTCTGCTCCACTCCCTTCCTTTGGCACCTCAAATGTGTAGACAGACAACCACAATCCTTTCAAAACCGAACGTTACAAAAGAGAGAGGATAACTGAAGTGAATGATCATCAAACACACGCTTTATTATTTTTTTTCTTTTATTCAACTGTAAATCTGCTACTATTTTCATCTTAGCCGAAATTCTAATTAAAAACGAGATGGAAAGGTCAGTGAAGCAATACCTCAGGCAAATGTCAGGGTAAACAGCAGCAAGCCACTGTCTCACATGCTCCCTTTTCCCCACTGCTTTCTTACAGCACACACTCATAGAAATATTTTTGCCTGCTAACCTGTTCCCACTCTCATAGATGACCTCCCTCCCACTCTTTCATTCACATATACAAAACACAGATCTCTGCAAACACTCTACCCCGCTGCAATTTTCTCATGTGATAGTGTGTTCCACTCCCTGGGCACCTTTCCCTACAATGGCCCACTGAATCATGTGGCAGAGCCTCTTGAGCTTCTCTAATACCACTTCTTTAGCTCCCAGCCACAGAAAGGAGAGATGACTCTTTAAAGACCGTCTAGCTTCAGGGAGAGGAAGGTCTGAATGGCATATACCCCATGGACAGCCACTTTTCTTGGCTCTAGGGCCCCCAGAAGCCCATCCTCCCCCCCCAACCCCCACTCCCCATCCCCACTCTCCGGGGCTGCCTTCCACGCTCTGATATTTCACCGTTGCTGGGTGCCACATTAGAGGAGGCACTGTTGTTCGCCCTGCAAGCAACACACGCCTTCGTCTCAGGGAGATGCGAGCGGTAGGGAGGGGAGGGCAGGAGGGAGGGAGGGAAGGAGAGGCAAAAGATGAGAGAGGAGTCAAATGATCCATAACATATTATTCTGTCATTTGAAAATAGCGTTATAAGGCGAGCCGTCTCACCAGCACCTAATGCTCTGCCTTCCCTGAGGCCCTGAGGTGGCATTTTCTGCATATTGTGTTCTCCTCCGATTTCTTTAGTCAAAAAATAAAAAAAACTATTAGTTCATGTGTTTATGAGTGATTAGCATACTAATGAAAGCATGTCACTCTATAAAAAAGTTTTGTGATAAATAAGTGCATTTGTACTTTTTTGATACATGCCAGTGAGTCATTTTACGCATCCATCCCGCAGCAGCTAGGTGTCTTACTCAAGGACACTTTGTCACAGATGGACTCTCATTTTGTGCCGATCGATTGTGTGACCTTTTGGTTAAGGGAAAAAGCTCTCTCGCCACCTGCCACCCTAAAACTGGCTTGTACTTTTTCTTTTTTTTTTTTCTTCACACATCCATAAACGGCTGAGGAAGTGAACTAAAATGACATCTAATACCTTTAACATGATCCCATTACTCTGCCATGTAACGTTGGCTCCCACAAATGTGTGTGAACTGTACTCTCAGTGATCCCATTTGCACCAAGAATATGTTGAAATCTTTAACTGTAATCCTCTTAACGGCATCCTCTTCATGTGGCAGAAACGCACTGCCTGAACTCTTACATTCAGCCAATCAATGCATTTTTACCCGCCCATCCCAACAAAATAAAAGCATAGCTTTGAGTTTATGAATCCTCCCATTGATTACACAAGCAAGATAAAGTTCAAAGGCAACTTTAAAACTTCAGGCGCTGCCAGATTTCCTTTGTGGTTATTCTCCTGCCCCCTGCTCAAGAAGGTCTTTCATTCGCAACAGGCTGAATCTAGTCATTTGTATGCAGTGGTTTTTCTAGGCTTCATCCGACACTGATCGATGGAAATGGGAAAAGTGCAAGTGAGCCAGGATTTCTTGTCACTCTGAAAAGTAGGCCTTCTGTCAGCACTTCGCCCGTTTCATCTCCGAGCTTATGTTTGGAGAAGGCGAGAAAAGGATGTGGGGGGGGGGTACAAACATCATTTCCAAGCACACAGGTCCCCCATTGAAGTTTTGCAACAAAACATACAGTAGGTTAGTATTCAGTGAAAGTGGAGGAGTAGCATGCCGTTCCTCAGACAAGCAAAAATCCTTTGAAAACAGAAGAGAAAGCGTTTACATTGCCTCAAAGAAAAGCTTGAATATTAATGTGAGCCAGGGTCATCAATTTATTTATCTATGGTGTTAGGCAGGTGGATGAGGAGTCAGGGTGGGTTTTTGCATGGTTAATTATTCTCAGTTGTCCCAGTTAATCCTTGAGCACCGAGGTGCAGGCAGATGCAGTGAAAGGTGCCGCTGCCAAAAAAGCACATCTGTGCTCCAGGAAAAAAAAAAAAGAAAAAAGACATGGAGAGAAGAGAGGATATCCATTGCTGTGCACACATTTTTCCAAGGTAGATGTCTCTTGGCATTGGCAGGTGTAATTTAGAGGGGATTGCATATTGCAGAGCCTTGGATTTGGATTGGTTTGTGGGAAGTAAGCAGAAAAACTAAGGCATTACTTCTCAAGGTTTGAATGAGACATACGGTACATGTTGCAACTGAAAACAAGCTTTGTTTCGAGCCTCGCTGTTGAATAACAGTAGTGGAGAATAGGCATAATACTTAAAGTGTTCAAATTGAGAATGTTATTATAATTTTTTTTTTTTTTTTTAAAAGGATGATTTCTCTTGAGAATCCCCAAAATGTGTGTTAACCATTTCTTATGAATTGTGCAATTTAAGGCAGGGAAATTTGCTCTAATCTTGCCTTTCCTCATCCGCAGCAATTTTTTCTTCATTAGGGCGGATTATCCATTTTTGAAGTTTATGATTTTATCCTTAGAAACAAATAATTACAACACAGCCCACTGGGAATTGCACACATTTTAATCTGTGCTAACCTCAAACTTTGACATGGAGAATTCATCTTGCTGCATTTAGTTCCTCTGTTCCTTGAGAGATGTAAACATGTTAAATATTCATTTGCGTTA